>NC_139569.1:16869164-16950813 GCF_965112155.1 Podarcis liolepis
AACATAATGCAGGGAATCATGCATATTCATTGCAACACTTAGCCATTACTAAAGAGTGTGTGAGTACTTGTAATTTTCAAAGCACTTGACAAACATTTAATTTATTAACCCTCCAGACAGGCTTTATGAAAGAAGTTAAGTATTTTGTTCTCCTTTTATGCAGGCAAAGCAGAAAGTGAGTGATGTTCAGTGACGCGCAAAGAAAGCACCAGAAGGGTCAATGTCACCAACAATTGAAGTTCAAAAAAAGTTTCCAGCGATAAAACCACAGAAGGCTGCTTACATTCCTGACACACTGGAAGCAGTTGTTTCTCCTTTTACCCATATTTGCATCTTCTCCAAAACTGGGTAGATTTTGTCATATTTGGATAGACCAGATCACAAACAGGCATAATGGGTAGGGCAGCCTTTCTCAGCCTTGGGCCCTCAGGTGTTGTTGGACTACAACTCCCATCATCCCTAGCTAGCAGGACCAGTGGTCAGGAATGATGGGAGTTGTAGTCCAACAACATCTGGGGACCCAAGATTGAGAAAGGCTAAGTTAGGGTATCAGACTAGGACCTGGGTTCAATTCCCCACTCAGCCATGAAGATCACTGGGAGACCTTTGACCCGTCAGTGTCTCGCAAACTAACCTACCAGGGTTGCTGTGAAGCAGAGAGGTGAAGAACTTAGGCCACAATCACACCATACATTTAAAGTGCTATGGTACCAATTTAAAAGGTCATGTCTCTCCCTGCCCCAGAAATCTGGGAGCTTTAGTTGGTTAAAGGTGCTGCAAATTGTTAGGAGATCCCTATTCCTCTCACAGAGCTACAGTTCCCAGAGTTCTCTGGGAAAAGTGACTGTTTTTTTTTAAAAAAATGAAATACTTTATTGTCATTTGTACAACTTTTATACAGTGAGATTACACGAGCACCCCGCACTCAGCTCTCTTGGTCTTAATTACCCTTGTTTACTGACGCACACCCACCAAACCCGAAAGTCAGTTGCCTTGTTGTTAACTTTTCATTCAGCAGCCTAACAGCCCACGGATAGAAGCTGTTCTTTACCCTGTTGGTGCGACTAATCATGCTTCTATATCTTCTGCCTGAGGGCAGGAGATCAAGAAAGTGCCGGCCAAGGTGTGAATCATCCCTGAGAATTTTCCTCACTCTCCTGAGGCAACATTCTTCCGCTATTTCATCCAGCAGATTCACAGGACAGCCCATAATATCTTGTGCTGTATTCACCACCCTCTGTAGGCACTTCCTATCAGTTGATGTCAAACCAGTGTACCACACCATGATGCAGTATGAAAGGACACTTTCTATTGTGGACCGGTAGAAGGAGATCATCAAATGTTGATTGACATCGTTCTTCCGCAATACTCTGAGGAGATGCAGTCTCTGTTAAATCTCTCTGGGAATTGTAGCTATGGGAGAGGAATAGGGGTCTGCTAATAACTCTCAGTACCCTTATACAAAAACTACAGCTCCCAGAATTCTTTGTAGAGGAGCCATGATTATTTAAAATGGTGCCATGGCACTTTAGATGCATGGTGTGAATATGGCCTAAGTACACCAGCTAGAACTTTTTGGAGGAAAGGTAAAGCGAGAGCATTTTGGCATTCAGATCCTGCTTGAAGGTTTCCCATAGACATCAGGTTGGCGACTGTGAAAACAGGATGCTAGACTAGATAGGCTCTTATCTGATCCAGCAGGGCTCTTCTTAGCACACATTTGAAGTGCCACAGGCAGTGGAGGCTGAAGGGGGTGAAGGAGGCACACCAAACCTCAGCCAGTCCCCACCTGCTTGCTTTCCTCCATAGAACCAGTCCATGGGTGGCCCTGCCTGTCGTCTTCCTCCTTCATCTCAATGTTGCCCTTGTAAGAAGTCAGCAGAGAGGAGGATGGGGACAGAACTAGAATTAGTTAGCTCAGCCTCATATTGGCTATGGCGCCATCTACTGTTGAGCTCCCTGAGACTTGGGGAACGGGGCACACGACCCTGCCAAAGAAAAGAGCGAGCTATGCATGTGTGTGAAGCTGCCACTCCTAACGTCAGTTGCTCCCAGCCGTTAAAGCGTTAAATAACTCATTGCATAAACGCTCTCAGAACTGTTCTTCTCGCTCTAATAGGATGCAACAAGCGCTCTAATTAGAAAAGTCAATCATACCGCACAATATTAATTCCATATTCATAGCTTTCAGAATGAATATGAAAATGTTTTTAATTGTCCTGTTAGTGAGTTTTCTCACAAAATTACCTTCTTATTGGGGAAAATTAAATTTGATAATAAGCTGAGAGGGAATAGTTGACAGGGTGCTAAAGAAGTTTGGTAGAATGGGTGTGGTAGACTAAGTGGGAAAGGAGTTGCACGTCTAATGGTGTGTTGTTTCCCCCGCCCTACTGCTAACGTCTTCTGATTTTGCTGGAATACTGTCGGAGCCGGTAAGGTGGTCCTGAAAACCAGTTGCTGAGGATGATGGCCAGATGAGCCACCAGCTTGATCCAGCAGGTTTCCTGCAACGGTGTTAGGAATATGCCTAAGGCTGTGACCTTATCACGGCTTTAAAATAAAATGAGTAGAGCAAAAGGCCATATGCCTGGCTTCCTCAACCTCGGCCCTCCAGATGTTTTTGGCCTACAACTCCCATGATCCCTAGCTAGCAGGACCAGTGGTCAGGGATGATGGGAATTGTAGTCTTAAAGCATCTGGAGGGCCACTCGGCCTGCTATATGCTCTGCTCCCACCATTAGAGGCACTGTGCCAGACAGAGAGGCCTGAAGAGGAGCAATTGGTGCCCAGGCCTGAGCTTCCCATCCCTGTTTCAGAGAGTGGGGCCTGAAGATTCAAATTTCAAGAAAAGGAATTATGAGTAAACGTTAATAACATAATGGTGAAAGTAGGACTAGCATGGGATACAACTGCAGGAGTGGGTGGCGCTGTGGTCTAAACCACTGGACCTCTTTGGCTTGCCAATCGGAAGATTGGCAGCTCGAATCTGTTTGATGGGCTGAGCTCCCGTTGCTCTGTCCCAGCTTCTGACAACCTAGCAGTTCGAAAGCATACCAGCGTGAGTAGATAAATAGGTACCACTGCAGTGGGAAGATAAACAGTGTTTCTGTGTGCTCTGGCACTTGCCATGGTGTCCCGTTGTGCCATAAGCAGTTTAGTCATGCTGGCCACATGACCCGGAAAGCTGCCTGCAGACAAACACCAGCTCCCTCGGCTTGAAAGCAAGATGAAGGCCGCACCCCATAGTCAAGTTTGACTGGACTTAACTGCCTTGGGGTTCTTTACCTTTTTGCCTTTACAGCTGCCTCAGAAGGTGGTGCGCTTTCTTTTCTTAGAGGCTTTTAAGCAGAGGCAGAACAGCCACTTATTAGGAGTGCAGTAGCAGCTGATTTCCTGCATCAACATGGGATCATTGGCATATGCTTCAGAAGGAAGTGAAAGGCAGGTGGGGCTCGTCCACCTGGGAAGGTAGCCCACCTAGGAAAAGGAAAGTGTTGATCCTAAACCTCCACTGCCTTGTGGGATAGTAGTATGAGTATTATAAGGTCTAAGATATAAAATAAATGTACCAGGCAAACACATACATACACTCCATTGTCTTTCAAGACAGGCGGATGCCAACAGTGGGGTCAGGCTAGATGACAGATGAGGTTCCCATCCAATTCTATATTTCTAGGTTGTTGTTTTTTTCCTTCTTCCCATGGAACTTTTCTGTAACCTGTTAAAATTGCTCATTTGGTGGCCTGGCTTCCATTTCAGTAGAACACCAATTTTGCTTTCCTTGCTACGATACACCTTTATCAGCTTGACCTTTAATCATGGCCGATCTTTACCACTGTGCAATGAGAAGTCATAATGATTTGTTAACTCCCTTGCCATGATTTGTCACCTGAATGGATAGCAACCTCCCTGCAAGCTCCAAGAGGTCATTATTTCTACTGGTGGGGGGAAGAGAGTAATTGGAAAGATGTAACCTTTTGCAGTAATGATGGGCAATAATTATGACAGTATTGATTGCAGGTGAACTGAGGTTTTGTTTAGCACCTTTAGATTCCTCAAGAAAATAAGACGGGGAGACAATATACACGGCTTGTCAAGGGGAAAGTCTGCTTAGCAAGAAAAAATTAGCCATTTAGATCATAAAAAACGTACTATGAGTTTGACAAGAACAAATAATGTAGTGCTGAGCAAAGACAATCTCCTGGCCTAACGCTTGGATGAGGCGGTAATTGGCCTTCAGCTGTCGCACAACTCCAAATTTTTGCAATGCAGTTCCCAGCTCAAAAACCATTCCAAAATGTGTTCAAACGTGCATATTTTTAAATTCAAATGCATTTGTAGAATGCATATTTTAACTGGAATACAATTAAAAATGTGAAGTGAAGAAATGCATTCAGAATATACCGTATTTTTTGCTCTATAAGACTCACTTTTTCCCTCCTAAAAAGTAAGGGGAAATGTGTGTGTGTCTTATGGAGCGAATGCAGGCTGCACAGCTATCCCAGAAGCCAGAACAGCAAGAGGGATTGCTGCTTTCACTGCGCAGTGATCCCTCTTGCTGTTTTGGCTTCCGAGATTCAGAATATTTTTTTTCTTGTTTTCCTCCTCCAAAAACTAGGTGCGTCTTGTGGTCTGGTGCGTCTTATAGAGCGAAAAATACGGTACACATTTACGGTAAATCCAAATGCAAATATATATATGAGCACAGCAGCCCTCATTCTTACTACTGCTTTTTAGAAATGGGTAGATAGCTGTGATCAGAGAGAGCTGATTTTGTGCACGTTCGGATTTGTTTACTAGACATGCTGTTTACAATTGTTCCGTTGTGAACAATTGGAGTTCTTACTCCAATTAAGACACCTCTTTTTTGGTGGGCACTAGGCAGAGGAGAGATCTGATTGCTGCTGCTGTTGGTACCTGTAATTCAGTAATTTGTTGTTTTTATGGATTTGTGCATGTCTATCTGTTTGCCTTTCTAGAACCTGCCCTGTGGCTTGTGCAAAAGAGCAGCATAAAAATGGTCTCTATATAATGCAGATTTATGCAAAAACAGGGTAGAATAGACATCCGAATTCTAGAATTGTAGAGTTAGAGCATGAGGGTTGATGTAAAACACAGAGAATTTGGTTCAGGGCCCCAAAGGAGTCCAATAGAGCCGGAGAAGGCGAGTAATGTCCAACCAAGGAGAGAGAGAAGCAGGTTCCCTATGCAAAGGTGACAAAAGGTCTTCTCCTTTGGCGATCACTCGTAGCTGAGTAAGATTGTCTTACTCACAGTCTTAACAGCGAGTCCATAAGTGACTGTGAAGGCCAATTCTGGATTCACACGTCCTTCCACAGCGGGGACATTGGTTTCCAGGCAGGAGTTGATCACAGTGTGGATTTGCCAAGCGTGCCTTCCTCTTAGCACGTTTCTCCCTTGCATCCTGCGTTCGAGTGTCTTCAAAACCCATGACACCTTTGGTAAAGGCTGTTCTCCAATTAGAGAGCTCGCAGGCAAGTGTTTCCCAATTGTTGGTGTTTATGCTACATTTTTTTAGATTTGCCTTGAGAGAGTCTTTACGCCTCTTTTTGTTGGCCACCAGCATTACACTTTCCATTTTAAAGTTCAGAATAGAGTAGTTGCTCTGGAAGACGATAATCAGGCATCCGCACAACATGACCAGTCCAACAAAGTTGATGTTGAAGAATCATTGCATGAGGAACTCCACCCAAAAGGTAAGTCCAGAAATTTATACAGTCGCAATTGTGGGTGGTCGTATCTGTCACAGGTTTGTCAATTTACATGGTAAAGGGGAGGTACATGGGAGCAGGGTACAGAAGGGACATTCGGGTGCAAGAAACAAGGTGGGGTGCAAATCCTATCTACATAAGGTAATACCTAGAAATCCAGGGGGAGATGGCAAATGATATGCCAATCCGGTTTTCTAGAATAACAATAGGGTTGAGAGTTTATCTAACAGCTGAATTCCTCTCCCCGCAGTGTCAAAGGAAATGGATCTGGTCGTCTGGAACTTTACAGAAGAAGGAAGGGGAGCTGAGTGGAAGTGATTAGGTTGAGGCTAAAAACATTTATACTTTCATGGTTACAATAAAGTGATGCAATTTCAATACGTAGTTTCCAATTCTTATTTTCCTGAAAGTAGTTACAATCATTGAGAAGTTGAACAAACACTGATAAGCCACAAGGCTACAAAGGGGTCAATTCCATTGCAAAGACACCAAATATAACAATTGCATAAGGGTCACCTTAGGGATTCACATTTACATGTAGTAAAGACACAATTACAAAATAATAATAATACCTAGATACAATTACAGGAATACTTGGATACAATTACAATAAAACACTTGGATACAATTATAAATGTAAAGACAGGGTCAATTCAGGAATCAGGGTAATGGGCAGTGCAAGGAAGAAAGAAAAAATGCTTTATTTGACAGAAAGGAAAGAAGGGACTTGAAGGAGGGGAATAGTGGAAGAAATGAATTAAAAAGAGAGCAGACTAAAAGGCAAAATTGAGAAACAGTTTCATATACAGTATCTCTTGGGTCATCGTTATTTGGTCTTGGTTCTTAGCTTCTTTAGTTATTTTCTAATGCTGTGGGTTAAACCATAGGGCCTAGGACTTGCTGATCAGAAGGTCGGCTGTTTGAATCCCCACGACGGGGTGAGCTCCCGTTGTTCAATCCCTGCTCCTGCCAACCTAGCAGTTCGAAAGCACGAAGTGCAAGTAGATAAATGGGTACCGCTCCAGCAGGAAGGTAAACGGCATTCCTGTGCGCTGCTCTGGTTCTCCAGAAGCAGCTTAGTCATGCTGGCCACATGACCCGGAAGCTGTACGCCGGCTCCCTCAGCCAATAAAGCGAGATGAGCGCCGCAACCCCAGAGTCGGCCACGACTGGACCTAATGCTCAGGGGTACCTTTACCTTTAACCAACTGAGCTATTCAGCATTGTCCACTTTGACTGGCAGCAACGTTCCAGGGTTTCAGGCAGGAGCTTTTCCTCCCATCCATGTCGGAGTTAGAATGCTCTGTTGCAATGCAGCAAGGCACTCTGAAGGAACAGGGCAACATTAGCACGACTCCTTGGTTTTGTTTCTCAAAGGTCAGCTCCCAGCCAAGTCCAGTCCAAACCCCTGGTGGCAAGGGAAGGAGGATTTCGGCCTATGGACCTTCATTCACCACTTTGCTGTGGGAAGCATTTCCTGCTAGATTCTACTTTCTCCGTGCATGAATCAAATGCAGAGTGCTTGCTTTTGTTTTGACAATGCCCTCCTGTCCTTGTGTCAAGAGGGTAGCGTTGGGATTTGGGGGTGACCAGCTGAATCTGCAGAAACGGATCCCCTGCTGTATTTTGGTGTTTCCCCTGTAAATTGTTTGGGAATTGCTGCAGAGATGACGCTGCTGCAGGAGGAGGATGAGAACAGGAGACACACTGGGATTCCTTGTGAGATGTTTATGCGCACAGACTACAGCGCCCTCTGCAGGATTCTGTTGCTAGATGCGATTTGAGTAGGGATTTAGACGGCAAAGGCTCACGAGAAAATTTGAAACAACGCAAAAGAAACAGCAAACAGGCATTAAATAAAGGCTCTTTGATAACACAAGGAGGACCTACAACAAAATGGAGTGTTCCTGTTCAGGGTCCCCACCTGCCATCCACACCCTTTCCCAATATACTCTATTGCAGGGTTTCTCAAACTTGAGTCTCCAGCTGCTTTTGGACTACAATTCCCATCATCCCTGACCACTGGTCCTGCCAGCTAGGGATGATGGGAGTTGTACTCCAAAAACACCTGGATGGAAAAGACCAGAAGTTTTATAGGGAGAGTGGCCCCATTTTTCATATTTGCCCCCACTGTATATAACTTGCCACCTGAAGGTAAACACTTCAGCAAGTTTCTACTCCATGAACCATACCCCCATATATATATATATATATATATATATATATATATATTCCAGTAACAAGAAGCCGAAAGCACCAGCCTGAAGATGACGAGTGAGACCTCGTCGAAACGTCGCCTAGACACCCCAACTCTTACACGGGAAGACACCCGAAGACACCTAAACCTGCATTCCTGTACCCGTGAAAATCTACGAAAGCAAATATATATATATATATATATATATATATATCTTTAAGGTGCCACAAGACTGGCTTTTAAAAAATGCAAAGTATAAAACTATTATTATAATTTAAGGAGAAATGAGAGGAGTGAAAATAAGGTTAACTGCTGCCAGCCAGTGTAAACAATATCAAACTAGATTGACCCAATGGTTTGACTCAGTACAAAGCAGCTTCCCAGGTCCCAATGTCTTGGTATTTTCCCTTCCAACAATTAACAAAAAAGACTCCGTATTTCAATAAATATGACTACGACCCCCTCAGATGACAACTGATTTATCTGATTTCCAGTTCTTTCCTTTGATTAGTCTGACCGCAGCAATCACAGCTGCTGCAAGTTCCAAAACTTCCCCTTTCAGACCTCCCAGTAAAGCACATTGGGTATTAAGATTACATTGCTTCCAATAATTTCATTTATAATCTCCATCATTTATAATCTCCATCATTTCTTTGTGATATTTGTTACAGCAGTGCTTCTTCATCACCGTGGCATAATCAACTCTACCCAATAATACCAAGAACGCTGTCATTAACTTGTTGAATAGCTTCTCACCTTCTTCACCCCACTAGAATATCCACATGCTGAACACTACATTGTCCTTGGATGTGGATAGGAAAAGAAGAGGAATGCCTAGCCTGATTTTAAGTGGACATGAAATAAGCTCTGCAAAGCTTGCTTGACTAAAGTAATGCTCTTTCCCCCTGAGGGAATCTCCCAGCTGCTGTTAACTACTCAGCAAGGAAAGGTTAATTGCATGATGTAAAAAAAATCATTATCAGTTCTTTGGGAAGACTGTGGTCATTACACAGATGAGGAAGTCATTGACTTTCACTCTTGCTTTCATGCTTAGATCCCTCCCCCACTTCAGAATGATTAATAGCTTGGAAGACTAAAAAAAAAAAGAACTTGTCGTTTTGTGCTTTTGAGAGATATTTGTACACCTACTCTTTCTCAGGCGAGAAGAAAAACTGTATGGAAATCTCAGCATAATCTGAGCATAATCAGGCATGGGAAACCTGTGGCTCTCCAGATGTTGATGGATTAAAACTGCCAGCATTCCAACTACTGCCTGATGGGAAATAGAGTCCAAACAACAGCTGGAAGGTCACAAATAGACAGAGTATATAAATTTGATTCTGTTTGCATTTAAACCTGAATCAATCAAATTTGCGCTTTCCAAAACAATATGAGAACCAAAACACAGGGTGGCATCCTTCGTGATTAGCAAATACCCAAATTTTGCTATACATTTTGCCAACCAGCCACTGTCAACAAAAGGGAGAGAAGGGTGTGTAAAAATAATAATATTAGTGAAAGTAGCATGCATTACTGAATATCAGGAGAAATTGCTTGCAAAATGTGTACATTAGTAAAAAATGCATACAAAAATGTGATTATTAGAAGGAAATATACTAAAATACTGAAGTTTCAGGTCGATTAAAATTTTAAACCTAAAGGAGCTTGCAGGTGTAATCTCAGAGCCTGTCTATAATCTTTGAGAATTCTTGGAGGCGAGGTGAGGTTCTTGTGGACTGGCCTTGGGCAAATATTGCCCTTCAGAGGGGGGGAGGGGAGAAGACCCCAGGTAACTACAGACTGATGAGCTTGATATCAATATGAGGAAAGGTCCTAGAGCAGATATTTAAATATTGGGCCTAAGAGCATTTAGATAAGGGTGCTGTGATTACTAAGACCCAGCATGGGTTTATCAAAAGCAAGTCATGCCAGATGAACTTCATTTCTTTCTTTTTGATAGAGGTACAAGCTTGGTGGATCAGGGTAATGCTGTGGATGTTTTGTATCTTGATTTCAGTAAGGCTTTTGACAAAGTACCCCATGAAATTCTTGCGGAGAAGCCGGTAAAATGTCAGCTGGACAAGGTTACCGTTGTAAAGCATGTTGTCTAAAGACCATCATTTCTCGATCAAGGTTCTCAAGCAGATTCAGTGAAGCAGCCAGAAGTAATTTTATTATTTGAAGGATGCAACCAAATAATAATACTCACCCTCCCACCCCCCCAAAAAGCCACACATTAAAAGCAGAATTTTTTCATTTTAAAATTGGTTGACACCTGCAAAACTACCAATCATTTAGATGCGGGAAACAAAATTATGTGCCTTGTAATTTAGTTATAATTAGAACAATGCATGCCTTGAAGCAGGCTCCATTGAAATCCACAGGCTTTATTTCAATCTAGGCATCGGGGCGTAAGAGCAGGGATTGTGGCCCATATTTCATCAAGCTGCCAACGCGGACGGCGCAAAAAGAGAGTCGAAATGAGATCGTTCAAGGATTAATCACACCCATGAAAGATTCTGAGCTCCGGCATTTATTGCAATACATTCTCTGTTATTAAAAGAAACGTGATTGTCCTCCAAACGTAATTTTTTAATGAAAGATCAGAAATAAATATGAAGAACTAGTGAAAACAAACAATGCTCTGTAAAATCTTCACACTGGCGTTCCTTCGGCTTGCTTCTTAGGATTTGCAAAGTACTCTCTTGGGAAGAAAAGGGGTCTCTCCAGGTCCAGCATGGGCTCTTCGGTGCTCTGGCTATCCTGCCGCTGCTGAGCGAGGATCATGGCCCGCAGCAGCGGTGGGTAGGGGACGTAGCGAACCGTTTCCTCCTCCACAGGCGTGAAAATCTTAAAGGCCTCCTCCTCATGCCTTGGTACCATGCGCCAGTCGTGATACATGGCCTTGTCGATTTCTTTCACTTCGCTTTCTGTTTTGCCTAAGGAGAAGTTGACACGGTGAAGAGAGCTATGGACACAGGAAATGCTCACATTCCTACATTTCACACACACAAACCCCACAGGTGGCAGTGACCTGCAGGGCATCCTTCATCCACAAGTGACCCAGGTAGGTAGGGTCAAAATTGAGCTGCTACCTAGTAACAACTTCTGCAGCCATCAAGTAGCAAAAGAATGCCCAAGAGTTTCAGTGCAGGCCTAGGGATGCCAACTCAAAAGTAAGTTCCACTGAGTTCAATGGGCCTTACTCCCAGGTAAGCCTACATTAGACCCCTTGCATATACAGTGGTACCTCAGGTTACATACGCTTCAGGTTACACACTCCACTAACCCAGAAATAGTGCTTCAGGTTAAGAACTTTGCTTCAAGATAAGAACAGAAATTGGGCTCCGGCGGCGCGGCGGCAGCAGGAGGCCCCATTAGCTAAAGTGGTGCTTCAGGTTAAGAACAGTTTCAGGTTAAGTACGGACCTCCGGAATGAATTAACTACTTAACCCGAGGTACCACTGTTCAAGAATTCTGCAGGAGAGCAGGCTAAATACAGAACGTGGAACTTGTCCCAGAATCTCAACGTCTATTTCTTTTCTTTTTTAAACAAAGGGAGGCTTCTAGACTTCATGAACACAAATATATATTTGACCCTGCACAGCCTAAGGCATGGGTGGGGGAAAGGATCTGGATGGAGAGCTGGACTCCAAGTTCCCCAGCCTGTTTACTTTGATGGTGGGCAGAGCCACCCACTTGTCAGTCATCTGATGTCATCACGACGCCCAAGTCCTGCTGTTGGCAAGGATAAAATTCACCTGGGAGCTCTGATTAGGAGCCTTAGAAAGCAACTGTCAATTGTTCTCTTGCGGCCATGTCTTCACCGGGGCCCAAACCTGAGATCAAAATTTACACCATGTATGGCAGTCTTCCTCAAACTCAGCCCTCCAGATGTTCTGAGACTACAGTTCCCATCATCTCTGACCACTGGTCCTGCTAGCTAGGGATCATGGGAGTTGTAGGCCAAAAACATCTGGAGGGCCGAGTCTGAGGAAGCCTGATATATTGGGGTAGGGCACAGTGCTTGAGGAAACAAGTGTTGGAGACCAAATCAGAAACTAGTTAGGCCCATGGCCAAAGATTCTTTACCACTGGCCTAAGGCAATACCTGTTAATCTCAGAACCCATTGGGTTTCTTAAATAAGGCCCCATTTGCACTATGTATTTAAAGCATGGGTAGGCAAACTAAGGCCCAGGGGCTGGATCCAGCCCAATCGCCTTCTCAATCTGGCCTGCAGACGGTCCGGGAATCAGCGTGTTTTTACATCAGTAGAATGTATCCTTTTATTTAAAATGCATCTCTGGGTTATTTGTGGGGCCTGTCTGGTGTTTTTACATGAGTAGAGTGTGTCCTTTTATTTAAAATGCATCTGGATTATTTGTGGGGCACAGGAATTCGTTCATTTCCGCCGGCCCCCTGCTGAAAAAGTTTGCTGACCCCTGATTTAAAGCAATATCATACAACTTTAAACAGTCACGGCTTTCGCCAAAGAAACCTGAGCATAGTTTGCTAAAGGTGCTGAGAGTTGGTAGTAGACCCCTGATCCCCTCACGGAGTCACATTTCTCAGAGTTCCCTGGAAAAAGCAGCGTTCGAAACTCCCATTATTCTAGGTGCATTTTGCAACTGGGAATTTCATTAGCACGAGCAATTTCTGAGCTCTGGGTGCAGTACTGCGCCTAAGATTTCAGATTAAAACTACCACTGCTGGCGTTAAGGGTGGGGGAGGAGAAATTCCTGCCTGCTCAACTTCCAAGAAATCAATGCAGCATCAGGTAAGCTGATCTGATTCTGCCTCTCAGCTGGCCTTACAGAAAGGCAGCATTTTATTCAGCGTAATATAATAATATTAAGGGGGCGGGCAGGGGAAACACGGCTTTGTTTTTTGCAGTCTTCAGATGAGGACTAGACCGTGTGAAAAATGAACATAAGATTTTAGCTGCAGTTCATTCATTTTCAGCTTTGTATACTTATATTTCAAAAAGTGCGCCTAGACATCCCACCCTCTTTTCCGGATGCCTAGAGAAAGTGAAGAGAAGTATTAAAAAACCAAAGTTCAATTTAAATATTAAAACACATGAGCTATAATGAAGTAATGCAAAGCTGATTTTTTTTCTTCTTCCTTTGTCTGAAACTGAACTCCTGCAATCCTCAAATGTGACTTACCCTGCTGGAGAAATAGATACCTTTTTAAAAATCCTAATAAAATTCAAAATAAACCAACCTAGCTCGTTTGGTTTCTGTTATGACACCCGTGACCTAGGTTTAAGGTGCCATTTAGCTCCTAAATTCAAATTTCAGTTTCTTAACACTGGGAAAGAGGGATTAATTGTAAAAGCCTCACAAAGCAGCTCTTCTCTTACCTCGGAACGTCAAGTACCCCCAGGCTTTTCCATGATCCATATTCTGTAACAGAGAATTTGTATTTTTGTATTTTACACATGTAGAAATACATATGCTTACATGTACATGGCACCCTGGACTCCTCTGGGAAGAAGAGCATGATGTCCTTTTTTATGAAGCATTTGTTCTGAATTGTTTGTGAGATGGTTTATACGACAATGAGCATTCACCCCAATTTGCTTCCAGGGTGTTTATACATCTTCCTACAAATAATTTCTTCAACCCCCACTCTTCAGTGCAGTTCCCCATCCCCTTTCTACTGCCAGAATTGGATACATTGAGCTAAGACAACAGAGCACTTCAAATGGCTTTAAATTCATGGAGAATAAGGCTATCAATGGCTACTAGCCATACTGACTATGCTCTACCTCCACTGTCAGAGGCATTGTACCTCTGAGTAGCAGTTTCTAGGAATCACAGGTGGGCAGAGTGCTGCTGAGCTTATGCCCAGCTTGAAGTCTTCCCATAGCCATCTGCTCAGCCACTGTGCGAACAGGATACTGAATTGGATGGCCCATTGGCCCAGCCCAGCAGGCTCATCTTATTGTTAGAATTCCTGATCTATGATTGCAGTCATGGGATTTTTGTCTTTCACATGACAGTATATGTTTTGACTCCACAGATTGGGAAGTGACAGAGACAGGATGTTTGTGTTACTGTGTTCCAGGAAGTGGGACTATTGTCCTTTGTTCATTCTCATTGCTGTCTGATGCTAGAGAGAGAGGGAGCCATGTTGCAGTCCTCTGTGTGTGTTTGTAAGTAAATAAAGTAGATTAGCCAAAATGCTGAGTTGCTGAGGTCTGTCGCGCAAGATGCGCAAACTCTGCGGATCCCTAAGTGTGCCGGTGTCGGTTGGCATCGGTCGCTGTGATGTTCAGGCTGAAGAAAGCTTATGAAGCTCCCGAACGATCGAGCAGGAGGGAGAGAACATACCAGTCGGGCATGTGTCTCTGCCAGAGTTCTACTCGAGTGTAGGCTGAACTCCTGACACTTATGTTCTCATTAAAGGTAAAGGTACCCCTGCCCGTACGGGCCAGTCTTGTCAGACTCTAGGGTTGTGCGCTCATCTCACTCTAGAGGCCGGGAGCCAGAGCCGTCCGCAGATACTTCCGGGTCACGTGGCCAGTGTGACATCGCTGCTCTGGCGAGCCAGCACCAGCACAGCACACGGAAACGCCGTTTACCTTCCCGCTATAAAGCGGTACCTATTTATCTACTTGCACTTTTAAGGGTGCTTTCGAAGTGCTAGGTGGGCAGGAGCTGGGACCGAAAGACGGGAGCTCACCCCACCGCGGGGATTCGAACTGCCGACCATACGATCGGCAAGTCCTAGGCACTGTGGTTTTACCCACAGCGCCACCCACAGCGCTCTCATTAATCCACTTTAATTGCTAAATTTGCACTCTCTGAAAGGGACAGTTATCATGGGGGACCCAATCCTTACACACTCCCTTCCAGTAAAAAAAAACCACCCACCTCGGCTGTGTAATCCACCTTCACTTTGGTGATAACCCAATAACAAGGTTCGTCATACTGCCATAACCAGGATTTGCGTGTGACCATCCGCCCAATGCCAAAGAGGCGCAGCCGGCTGAGTAGGGTGAAGAGCCGGTTCTCGTTCCTCACATCCTCCCAGGCCAGGACGGGCAGCAGCTTGCCTGTGTAAGCACGAGTCATTTTCTCGTAGTCCACCGCATAGCGCTCAGAGTCTCGAGGCTTATTCTTCAGGGCCAAGTACTCACGGACTTTCTTGGCCATTGCTGCGATCGGGCGGTGGACTTTCTTGCGAGCCATGGCTGTCTGAGAAATGAAAACATAGGTGAGGTTAGTATGTTGGGACTAGAATCAGGGAGACACAGGCTGAAATCTCCACTCAACTCACTAGATAATTATTTATTATATTTCCATCCCACCCTTACTTCCAGAGAAGCCCAGGGTGGCAAACAGCAAAGCAACAAAACAATACCATTAAAACAAAAGAATGCATTTTTTAAAAAGGACTTGAAAGCATCTAAAAGCATTTAGCACATCTAATACACACGTTTAAAAAAAGGTCACATACTGTCACAGCCTATAATTTCAAGGTAGCCAGAAACTGTATCTTTCAGCCATCAACTGTGTGACTGAACAATAATATTTTAAAATTCCTTCTGAATGTTAATAATGAGGGATTTAAAAGCCCACTCAGTCATGAAGCATACTGGGTGACCTTGGGTCAATTACTGTCTCTCTGCCTAAACTACTTCAAAGGGTTGTAGTGAGGGTAAAATAGGGAGGAAGAGAACCAGGCACATCACCTTGGTGGTATACAAATGTAGTAGGTGAATAAATAAAATCTTTCATACAGATAAGTAAGAATAATTAAAACACATCTTGGAAAACTACCTTAACATGCCTGTTAAAATAGAAAAGTCCTTGCAGTTCAGCAGGGTTCCACAGGATTGGAACCACAATACTGAATGCCTGGCTTCTGCATACCCTCCAACATTTCTCCAATGAAAATAGGGATGTCCCATTCCATAATTGTAATTTTACTATTTATACCACACACAGCTTACTGGGTTGCCAAAGCCACTCTGGGCAGCTTTCAACATATATAAAAACGTAATAAAAAGTAAACTTTTTTTAAAAAAAAAAAACAAAAACCTTCCCTTTACAGGATTGCCTATTTCTCCAGTGAAAATAGGGGCGTCTTAAGGAAAAGCGGGACATTCTGGATCAGATCAGAAACCGGGACGGCTTCTCTAAATCAGGGACATCCCTGGAAAATAGGGACACTTGGAGGGTCTGCTTTTGGTGGCTACATGCCATGCATCCGAACCATGCGCGGGTTGGGAGCAGAAGCAGTGTGGCATAGTGGTTAGAGTTTCAGACTAGAACCTAGGACACCATGATGCGAATGCCCTCCCGGCCATTAACTCAATAAAATAAATAAAAAGTGGAATTTCCACCCCACAATCATTCCTCCCTTATCCCGCCACCTTACCTTTCACCACTTAACACCAACTGCTTGATCCAACCGCTCTAACGTAGGCGATCCAACTCGCTAAATCATCCGGTGCGCAACATTTCCGCTCCTTTTTTTTGTGTGTGTGTGAACCCGTAATAACTTGCTAACTCTATGATTGAACGCATAGAGGTTGGCCACAGACCTTAGACGCTCTAGGAAGCGCTGTCCGTTTTGTAAATCGTCCGGTAGGGAACATTTCCGCTTTCTTCTTCATTTAACTTTACAGGCGCTCTAAGCAAGGGCGGTCCTTCTCAATAAATCATCCGGTGGGCAACACTTCCACTCTATTCTCTGTGGACTCTTATTTTAAGTCCGTGTGGAGGCCAGTTCTTTCAGAGTACTTCCTTACATCTTCCGCCGCAACTCAGTCCTCTGGAAGTTGCCCCTTCCCGGCTTCGTAGCATTTATTTATTTTTTAGGGGTGGAAGAAAAGCACCGAGCGGAACTCCCCCCGCCCAACAACCTCTTTCCGCAGGGATCATTTAAAAGGCTGCACCGCAGAGAAGCTTCTCTGTCTTAGTTTCTTTTGCTAATGAAGGAGTTGCAGGGATGTACCTTCCTTGGTGCTATTGTGGTTGGTAGGCTTGCAGGAGGGATGTTGTGGAGCTCTTGGGGTTTAACTCCCCAATTCTGAGTTTGGTGATCCCTTGGAGCTACTCTGTATTATCGCGCAACCGACCAAATAATAGGTTTTGTCTTTGTTGAGGTTGAGTTATTGAGGGAAGGCAGACTGGGGGAGACGGTGGTTCAGTTATAGCGCATAACAAATATGTCCTTAGAAATGCGAAACAGCAAAGTCTTAAAAAAGAGAAAAAAGGTTTGACTGTTATACAATCTCAGTAGTTGTGTGGGGAAAGAGGGGAATTGGTCCGCTGCCTTGGAATTGGAGGAGGGCCAGGATTGCTTTCGTCTTCTAAGTATGGTCTTTCTGCTTCTAGAAAAGGTTGTGGGTTCTCCTAGTTACTGAAAACTGTACGTGTGCCTCCTAGGAATCTGTGCTTTTCATGTGTTTGTGAGGTTTTTACGTTTATATGTGTACATATATTAAACTACTTGAAAAGTTGTTGACTTGGTAATGGCAGTTTCAGTCTGTTTCAGTTCATAAAACTGTGGGTTGCTTCTAATGATGATAAGGTGAGCTTTGAACCTGTGGCATTCTCGTGGAAATTTCTTGTCTGAGGTTCCTTAAAATATCTTTGGATATGTTGCAAATCTGCCTGGGACTCTGCAAATGCTTCTGCATTCCTGAACAAACTTTCTTAACAGGCAGTGTATGAGGATAAATTAAACCATGGAAGAAGGTAAAAAGCTTGACGTTCTTGACAGAACCAGCCAGCTTGTCAAAAGAGCCATTACTTGGGAGATCTCTGATTCTGAAGGAGGCAGTGACATCGAATTGCAGGACTCTGTGGCTGTTGTGAGTCACGTGGCAGCTGGTGTTTGGGACCACCTGGACAAAGAAAAGTTGGAAACATGCATAAGTCCAGGTGAACCCAAAGAGTTGCCTTTGCTTACATTAGTGCCCCAAGTACCATCTTGCTCCCCTAGTCCAGAGAAAAAGAAGAAAAATCAGCCTCCTAAAGGACCAAGAGCAGTGCAGACCAAAGTGAAAGAAAGAAAGCTTGAAAGGAAACTGCAGAAAGAAGAGAAAATGAGGAAGAAAAAGCAGTGTGCACTAGAAAAAGAGAGACGAAAGGAAGCCGCAGCTGCCTTGAAATCTTTACGGCCTGATCAGTGTATGAAGTACATGACTGTATGTGTGGACCCAGGTAGGGCTTTTATTTTAGTGCTGTTTTTAAACAATTGGGAATTGATCCCTCTGCCTGATTTATTGCAAATCTACCAGTAGATCTTGACCTGGGAATAGGGGGCCTCTTGCCTGCAGCTCGTTGCTGGGTTCTGTTGTAGCTGCTTCTATCCATTTCAGCGGTGTCACTGGTGGTTCACAGAGCAAGTGGAATTTTTTACTCTCTTGGCACTAGGTATGTTGAGGTCTAGAGGAGAGTGCTTGGGACACTGTCCCATAGTGCTGTATAATACAGCTGAGATGTGAATCAGGCCATTTGTATTATCCTTGCCCATCAGGTCTTCTAGAGGATCCTGGTTCAGATGCTTTGCTGGAAGCTTTAGATTCTTTGGAGTGTAAATGCCACATTGAACCTCAGGCAGTTCCACACAGCATAACCTGGAAGAGAGATCTCTCCAGTAGTATGTCTTGCATGGTGAGTATTCGAAACTCAGCTGTTAGCTAGGCAAGGCACAGGTGAAATATGGAATGTCTTCTACCTAACTCATTTCCTGATTCTGCTCATCTGCTGTTAATAGTGCTTGTAGGCAGGCAGAAAAACAAGCAACTTAATAATAGAACTTGATTTATGTGTATGCCACACATAGAAGCAACTTTAAAATGGATCCTTCTGCAAAATAGGGCTAGTAGTCGAGCATGGCCAGTATCAAACCAGGTTTGTTAAGACTTTCAGGGAGCTAGATGGAGTAGTAGTAGTTTTAAAGGATTTTTTAGAATACCATTTATTTCCTTCTGGAACGGTTCTGTAAGTCAGCAAGTGATGTGTGAAGCTAATAATCTCCTAGCAAATGGTTTTCAGTAACATGCCTTCAGTCTGGAGGTTCCATTTAGTAGTCATTATTAGTATATGACTGTATGTAGTAGTCATTAATAGGCCTCCATGAATTTGGCTAATCTCTTTTTAAAGCAGGAATGGGGAACTCGTAGTACTCCCAGTGTTGTTGGGCTCAAACTCCCATCAGCCCCAGCCAGCTTGACAATGCTCAGGGATGATGAGAGTTGTATTCCAGCAACATCTGGAGGACCTCAGGCTCCCCATCCTTGTTTCAAGCCAGAGAAGTTGCTTACATACATATTGTGGCAGTCAATGCCACATAACCAAATTATGCTCTGTGGGGAAAGAGCCTTTTGTCTGTACTGACAAAATGGTTGACTTTGTTTCTGTAGGATGGCCAACAGGAAAAGGCTGAAGATGAAAGGGAGATCATGCTCTTACTGGAGCCTTGGGATTTTCTCAGACGCCTCTACTCTTTAATGCAGGTATGGTAATAGCGTCTCCTGTATCTGCTGTTTAAATATGCCACCTAGATAGCACTGTCCTATGGCCACTCTCAGCAAACCCCATGGATTGCATTGAGGAATAGTTCTGGTGGTGACAGAAGTATGTTGTAGAGGTGTCCTAAGCTTATTTAAGGACAACTTCTGGGCCTGGAATTGGGGGGGGGGAGTTTTTTGAATTCAGATGTTTCATTTGAACAATTGACTACTACAGCCGAGTATAACATTTACAGCCCTACTGTCATCAGTGGGACTTACTACTTAGTAAATCTGTTTAGGATTGAAGGCTTAGGCATAGCTTCTTACTGGAATGTGTTTGTCTCTACACATCACTGTGCTGAGGAAGCGATAAAAATCCATAATCCATTAAAGCGCAAGTGGGGAACCTCCTACTAAAAATGTGAGTATGCTTTAGAAGTTTTGTCTTATTACACAGGTGTTGAAGAGCTAAGTAAGTGAGAGGCAGCACTAAGAGAGTTAGGTTGCAGCAAGCAGTATTCAAGAGGAGATGAGTGCCGGAAGCATTAAGGCCAAAGGTGAGCAGGGAAGAACAGGGATTCTTGCATAGAACAAAGTTGTTAGACGACTAGAGATCACAACTGGCTGCCAGTCAGCTACTGGACCATGTTCAAAGTCTTGTTGGCATAGGGATGTGGCATAACACAAGATTAGAGAGAGTACACTCATTGTTGTCATCCCCACAACCCTATGCCTCCCATCGGAAGACAAATAAATCTTCCACATCCTGATTGTGGACTGATTTTGGCCCCCGCACAATGATGCTGCCACTGTCTTAACAGCATTCCCAGTTATCGGGGAAATACACAAAGTGGCTATGGTCTGTCTGGGATGAACTCAGCACATGCATACAGACCAGACACATGTGCATCTCACACACCATACAAGCCTCCTCTCACTCACATCCCTCTCTGCCCAAGCACATCTCTATCTCTCTTTCACACACAGAGAGACCACACACACCCCTTCACCTTCTCTCTCCTGCTCCTGCCCCCTCTCTCTCTTATACACACACACACACACACACACACATCTTTCCTCTCTCTCTCTCTCTTTCTCTCTCTCTCCAAAAGAGAAAACCCTCCCTTCAGAAAAGCACCTGAAAGTGCGTTCCCATTTCTCTTTGAATATGGTAGCAGAGCATCTTCTTTTGCATGTTCAGTCCTCAGCATCCCTTGAAAGGGCTGGCAGAGACCCCTGCCTGAAACCATGGAGAATTGTCGCCAGGCTAGATGGAGCAATGGCTTGACTCAGTATAAGGCAACTTCCAGGAAGGGCCATAGTTCATCTGCTCATCTGTACAGCACCTGCTTTGCATGCATGCAAAAGATTCCAGGTTCAATCATTGCTGTCTCAGTTGAGCTGGGAGAAGCCCCTGCCTGAAACTCTGGATAGCTGCTGCCAGTTGATGTAGATGGTATTGAAACGGGCAAAGGGCCTGACTCTGTATAAGGCAGTTTCCTTTGTTTCCCTAAGTGTGGGATTGTGGCAGGGTACGAGAACATAAATGTATCATATTGGTAATAGATGAGTTCATCACTCAAACCCTTTTTGCGCTAGCTGGAGCTTCCACACCATTTTCAAAAGCAACTCCATGTAGAGCCAATTGCAGTCACCCAGCTTGGGTTTCACCATAGCTTTACTGACATGCATGCTATGTCTCAACATGCTCACACCATTGGCACCCCCCAGTGAGATGCCCAGGAAGTGACAGGGACTGTAATGCTGTGCAACTCAAACTCTGCATATATTGTCTCCACACACCCACATCTAAATTAACACAAATTATTCTACACATACTGGGGGGCTGGACTAGCTGAGCTCCTCCCTAGCTGGACCCAAAACTGTTTTTAAGTTCTTATGGAAAGGCTTCTTGTGTGTGCATGTCTGTGACACTGTCTTCTTGTATTTCAGAGCATGAGCCCTGGCAAGCAGCAGAATGTGCCTGATCTCACCCGAATGTTGCCCTTTAGCAGCCCGAAAGATTACTGTGCAATCTCCTACAGCGTGGCAGTCATTGGACTAGATGCCTACCAATGGTACATGTACTGGGAGGGCAGCTAAGTTAGGGGTGAGAAGTGACCTGTCTTCCACATGGCAAGTAGCTCAGTGGTAGAGCACACACTTGGATGCAGGGAAGCCCAAATGCCATTCTCCTCAATTGTGATTCCCCGAAACTGGTACTCAGAGGCAGGCCCATGCAGAGGTGGGGAGAGTGGGTGGGGAGGAGCTGGGTACACTTGTCCCAGGCCTTGGAGGGTTTAGTTAGTCATGGGGCCCCCGCCAGGGACTGACTGCTTTTTTGTTTGAAGACTCCCACCGTTGGCCTCAGACAAGCTCTTCAGAGGCCTGTTCATACTGCCTCCCAACCGCAGAGATAGAACATCAGGGTTAGCAGCTGTTGATAGCCATATCTCCCATGGAATTATCTAATCCTCTTTTAAAACCACCCAACTTTGTGGCCATTACTACCTCTTATGGGAGTGAATTCTATGGTTTAGCTACGCACTGTGTGAAAGTGCAAAGATAAGCCATTCCTTTCAGATACGTGCATTCCGTAAAATCACATATGCAAGCCTCTATACCGTCATTTTCTTCACAGGGGCAATGCAGTGTGTGACAGCTGTCCTTTTAAGCTGCAAAGGCTGGGGAAACCCAACCAGATGGGCGGGGTATAAATAATAAATTATTACTATGCAAAAAAAAATATGCAGACCCATTGCGTCTCCAAATTTATTTGTGCGGGGTTCCCACGCGGTACCTGGTTTTTGACAAATGAAGGTCATGCCAACAACAGATCCAAGCTTATGTTGTAAAAGTACAGCCTGACGTCAAACACGTTTCAATAAGTGATATATAAATCGCGTGACTCACAAGAGCTTGAAAACTAGCCATCTGTTGTTCTGATCTGAACTGCTTAGGTATAACCAGCATCATCGACACCAGCAGGAAGCACTGAATCCTGGGCAGGAGGAGGCACCAGGATTCCAGCCTGGCCCAGAAGTGTTGATGACAGAGAATCAAATACAGGAGGTGAATACAATTACCAAGAGTGAGTCAGTTGTAAGGGGAAGAGCTTTCGGACAAGAGGCACAAGGCTATCAGTGGCCAGTTCTGCTTCCACTGTCAGAGGGGGGTGACAGATGTCGCAGCCAGATCGCCCTCACATCCATTCCCTGTCAGAGGGAATGCACCTCTGAATTGCAGTTGCTGAGAGTCACCAGTGGGGAGTGCTCTTTACTCAGGCCCTGCTTACAGACTTCCCATATAGGCATCTGGCTGGCCATTGTGAGAACAGGATGCTGAACCACATGGGTGAGCAAGGTTTTCTTACGCAAGTTATTCTGGAAATAAAAAAGGATTTATTTATTCAAGGAGAGTTCTGTCAATAGTTCAGCAGCCTTGATAGCTAAATGATGCATAGAGACAGTACTCTTGTGGCTACCATACACAGAGAGCAAATGGAGGAATGCCATTGCCTTTATGTCCTGGTTTGCCAGCAACCAAAGGCCCCCTCTTAAGGTTCACAGATGGAAACTTAACCATGTAGTGTAGCAGAGGGGTGAGGCCTGCCTGCCTGCCTGCCTTCCTTCCTTCCTTCCTTCCTTCCTTCCTTTTTTCTAAGGAGTGGCAGAGCTCCTCTGGAAAGCAGCCTCATTAGCCCGCTATTTTGTTTCTCCACAATCCCCCAGATGTCGCATCAGTCCAGAGCACTGTGGGAAAACAAAATGGCAGCCACTATCGAAACATAGTGCCTCCCACTATTGGCTGCTATCCCCCATACCCCAATGCCCTGGACTGATGCAATGAGGGCAAAACAAAATGGTTGTTGCTTGCTGAAATTTGGCCACTAGAGCTGAATCCTATTGGAAGGCAGGGAGAACCAAAGACACATGGGTATCAGCATTATGTAAGTCCTCTTAAGAGTACTGGGGCCTTGCTTGCTGCCTGAAAGTGCTGAGTACTGACAGGCTTTCCTGAGAACCTTGCTATGCCCCAAGTGCAACACAAGAGTTAGGACATGCTTTAAGTCCATGGACTTCAGTGGCCTTAAGTGTAACTGTGTTGGATGTAGGTCTGTGTTCATAGATGATCCCTATTTATTCTGTCTGCCTGTTGCTCCTGCAGGCTCTGGTGGTGCTACAACTCTGGAGTAACACCGGTGTCTCATTCCTGGAGACATGGCAGGAGTTTGCCCAGCACATTTCTGCAATGACCAAAGCTATTGCGCAGCGCCCATATAAGTGAGTGCCTTTTGCCACAGATCATCTTTGCAGCCTCGTTTCTCTTCAAAGCTCTCTCCCCCCCCCCCCCTTAGCTGCAAGTGTCTGAAGGGTGTTTTATAAAGCCAGAATGCCTCTAATGTGTGCACAAGTAGCGTGAATGAAAAGGAAGCCTCCCAATTCTTTATTGAAGAAAAACTGATAAGAGACACACACATATGTACCAGGTGCATGTTATTAATGAAACCATTTGCAAGAAGAAAATCCATACCTGGCCATCTCGACTCTTCTTCTGAGGCAACCAGGTGAAAAAAGGGACACTTTCTTTGCTACTGCTTCCTGATAAATTGGGGGGGTTGATTTTTAATTCAAAAACAATAGGACTGTTTTAGAAGAGACATCTGTTGTTTCTCTCATGTACAGTGGGAAACCCCTCTGGAGATACTTGATCTTCTCCAGAAATACTGTTTATGCATATGAAGATGCTTGCATGTTTGTCTAATTAGTTAGAACATTCTGAGGGCTTTATTCAGTTTTTAAAGACATCTCGTCTCAAGCAGCCTGTCCCTGTGCCTCTTCCCACAGGAAACAGCAGGGAAACCAGCCTTTCTCCTTCTGCGCTGATGGTGGGTGGGCCAGTGGAGTGCATGTGCAGAAAGATGGGATGGGACTCCGACAGGCCTGGCTGAGGCAAATCCAGCAGCTTAACCGAACCAGCCCTGCCATGGCAGCAGCCATCACCAAAACATACCCTTCACCACAGCTGCTGCTAGAGGTCAGTTCACATCTTTGATTGCTTTGTCGTTGGCTAATCAGCAGGCCTCCAGAGAGGAGGAAGGCAAACCTGCCACGAAGCAGGTAGGCAGATCAAGCCCTCCTCAAAATATCTCGAGGGCTGTTGCAGAGAAGAGGGCCAAGGCTTTCTCCCCTACTGCTCCAGAGGAGAGAAGTAAATTGAATGGGCCTCAACAGGACCCACAGCAAAATGTGGCTGGGCTTTTTTATTCCCAATGGTCAGTTGGTATCCGGTTCCCTTTGGGTGTGCTCAGCTGTCACTGAGGTATTACTGTTTATTATGGGGAGACTCCCTTAGGGTCCCCTGGAGACAGAGTCATCTTCTGGTGTACTCCCATTTTCCTGCGTTGCAAAGCTTTAGTGGACACTCAAGCACCAAAAATTCAAGACTCAAGCCGCATGGTGCTTGAACCCACAAACCTGAGATTAAGACTCTCGTGCTCTACCGACTGAGCCTAAACGGCCTCAGCCCAGTATACCTGAAGGAGTCTCTCCACTCACCATTGTTCACCCCAGACACTGAGGTCCTCCAAGGGTCTTCTGGTGGTTCCCTCACTGCGAAAAAGTTACAGGAAATCAAGCAGGCCTTCTCAGTAGCGGCATCCTCCCTGTGGAATGCCCTCCCTTCACATGTCAAGGAGATATGTAACTTTTAGAAGACATCTGAAGGCAGAGCAGTATCGAGAAGTTTTTAATGTTTGATGTTTTACTATGTTTTATAAATGCTGTAAGCTGCCCGGAGTGACTGGGGAAACCCAGCCAGACGGGCAGGGTATAAATAATAAAATTATTACCGTATTTTTCGCACAATAGGATGCACCGGACAATAGGACGCACTTTGTTTTAGAGGGGGGAGAACAAGGAAAAAAAATTCTCCCCCTCTCTGCCCAGCGCCCCTTCAGTGAAGCGGCAGGAGGCGATGCACAGAGAGGGGGAGAACCTTCCCCCTCTTGTTTTCCCGCTCTAAAACAAGGTGCGGTTTAAGGTGCGTTCAGGCGGCTACCTTGGAAGCCTGGAGAGCGAGAGGGGTCGGTGTGCACTGACCCCTCTCGCTCTCCAGGCTTCAGGTTCCTTTCGACCTGCTCTTTGGGGCTGGCGGGGGAAGCCCACCACCAGCCCCAAAGAGCAGGTCAGGAGCAGCGGAAAGGGGAAGCGGAGAGGCTCCTGCCATAGCCGCGCGTCACCTAACCAGCAGGGAGAGCGCGCGCGGGGCTAAAGCAGCCCCCCGCGACACTCTCCCGGCTGGGGAGGTGACGTGGGGCTGTAGAGGCTCCTGCCATAGTCCCGCGTCACCTCCCCAGCTGGGAGAGCGCGCGTGGGGCTATGGCGTCTTCGCTCCATAGGACGCACACACATTTCCCCTTCATTTTTGAAGGGGAAAAAGTGCGTCCTATAGAGCGAAAAATACGGTACTATCCCAGCTCTTCCTGATAAGGATCTAACAACATAACCTTCTCTGTGCATGTTGAATCAATGGCTTTCCAATTACTGAATACCTATTTAACCCTATAGGGCATTAATATAGGTTCAGAATGTCTCTACATTCTACACTGGAGGAAATCATCAGGGTTTTCTGTAGCCAATTTATTTTTCCCTTTTTTAAGGCCTACAGAGAGTGTGGCACAGACAAAGAAAAACAGCTCCTCCTAAGTGACATTCTGGTCAGAAGTGAAGAAAATGAGAGGGAGCGGCGGATTGGCCCAGACTTGTCCCGTCGGGTCTACCTCTTCATGATATCTACCAATCCAGAGCTTGTTTTAGACCTAAGTGCCTAGGTGAGATAGTCAAAGGCCAGAATCTCATTTTTTCTAATCACTGAACCTGTTTCTGTATCGCTGGTTATTGCAGAATGGACCTCTAGAAAGCAGTAAATGTCTTGCGCACAAATACCATCAAGCCTCTTGAATTATTCCACCTGCCCTTGAAATTCTCATTCAATGAAGATTGCCTTGCAGTAGCTTTTTCATATCTTCATACAAATCTGTAGTGTTAGCCCCACTTGGACTAAATTACCCAAAGGATCACCTGTCTCTACATAGGCCTGCAAGAGGCCCTTATGGAGTTTCCCTTCTATCAGAGTTATACCAATTTACCAGTAAAAAGGTCGCCATAGTGATTGTAAGAGCATGCCACAAATTAGGACCAAAGAGTCTCATTTCAGCACCTAGTAAAGCCCTTTTAGTTCCCCAAACTTTTTAAATCTAAAGCAGTTGATATCTCAACTGGCCCAAATGTTAAAGATACATAGGAATGGCAGTGTCAGAAGTCCCACCACCTTGTGATGTTAGAGGGGCAGTGGAGTATGCAAGTGTGTTGTGTTATGGCCCCCAGGTTGTACAATATGCTCATGGACTCATGACACCATCATTGTTTATGTTGTCAAGACAGTCCTCTGCTCACAACACTTGGGTGAGTGGATGTTTACACTCCTGTTATTTTGCTGCTTGTGTGACTGTTTAGTTTTGCAGTTTTAATTAATTCTTTATTTGAAATTGCAGTAATTTATGTAACCTGCCCTGAGACCATTTGGTGAAGAGCAAGAGATAGTTGTGACTGATATACAGTAAGGTAGCACATTTTCAACTCCCAACAATAGCAGCAAAAGAGCATTTAATTAGTAAATTAGGATGTAGCAACAAATAAAGCTTGGAAGAAGCCCAATAGAAGATCTTTATGTGTCAGGAATGTAAACTCAGTTCATATGGTGCTCAAAGGCACACTTTTCTTTAATTCTAACTATGTCCACACACACACCACTCTAGTTATTATTTTGCAAATGGTCTAGAAGGCAGGCAACGAGATTTTAGTTAACAAAATAAGATTCCAGTTCTAGAAAACAAAGTAGCTTATACAAGTCTGGCATTACCAAATCACCCCTCAGCTAAACCATCTTTTATCTCCGTGAGGTTCTTATCCTGCTTTCAGTGTTTTCAGCATGCTTTTTAATCTCATGTTTGATTTGGTACAATCACAGGCCACCCTGTGAATTTATTTAAAAGGTGGGACACAAGCATCCCAAAATAAAAACATGATGTGCCCAGTTCAAAGGCAACGGCAAACTATGATTTGTGAAATAGATGGGAGATCTGAGTGTACAGGTTATGCACTTGATGCCAAACAATGGTTTGGTATTGGCTGAGCCATGTCATGAAGGTACCTTGCGAAGCAAAGTCCCACAGCTGTACCAGAAACAAAACCATTAGTCCGTGTTCAACCCTTGTAAGTCAATGCAGCTTGTATTTTAATTATGTTTCCATATAGTTCAGTACAGGAGAAGCAGCGGGTAGACATGCAAAGCAATTAAAGCTGCAAGGCTCACACGAGTTCACTTACAGAGACAGTCTAGCAAGTTAATTTTGCGCCAGAGCTGTCTGTGCCAAAGCACTGAAAAACACACAAGAAATTAAGAGCCCTTTTTATATTGATAGATTGCTGTTTCTGTGTCCCAGAGGCATTACTTGCAAGTGGCCAACCAAAACAGTACATTGGCTTCTCTGTTTTCATCATAAATTGAGTCTCATTCATTTGGTTGTTGGGAGGAAAGTGTTCCTTGTCCTGTTTGGCTACTGAATGTCTCAAGGTTCAGAGACTCTTCCAGAAAACTTGGCAACTGTAGTTGATGAGCAGGAGGCAAACGGGGGTAATCGAACTACAGGAATGGCTTGCCTCCTGAAGGTAGGTCTCTTCCAAAGCAGTAAACACTTGTTGAGTTCCAAGATTTCACTAGAAAGTGGGGAAATCTTTGCCCTCATTGAGGAGCCAGCTTCAGCCACCCTTATAAAGACACTGAGGAAAAACCCTCATCCTTCAAGACATGGTCTTCAAAGAAAGTTTTATGTCCTCCTGCATCTCTTTCGCTGGCATTCCTCAGCATCTGAACTGCAAGAGCTATCTGAATCATTTCCTGAGGTGGGGGAGGGTGGCTGAATCGAGCCACAGTTCATGCTCAGCACCCAGCCCAGTTTGTTGTGCAGAATTTGCTTCAGTCCAGGGGGAAGGGGCAGCACATCGAGTGTATCCACATAGTCAGGAAGCAGCTGGCGGAGACGGAAACAGCAAAGGTACTGCAAGGAGGTGTGGCTGCCGCAAGAGCGGATTACTTTCATGCTGCTCTTAGCAGCCGTTGAGCATACCATGGGGTAGAATCTCTTGTTCTGAAGTTTGGTGGCAGCTACTCCTGGATGGAAATACCAAAAAGGAGGCCTGAGATCAACACATGGTCACAGGATAGTGGGGGAAAAGCACACAACAAGCTATAATCTCTCAGCCATTGGCTAGGGCACTGTAAGGATTTGGGGAGCAGGGCACTCCATCCCTTGATGGTCTTACAGAGAAAACTTCAATTTTGGACTTAAGTGTCAATGAAAACAGCAGCAACGTGTGATTCTATGCTCTTTGTCTCTGTGCACGATCAAGGAAACTGTCCAGGCACCAGTCATGCTGCTACATGATGCCATACACTTGTCATAGTTACGCTGATGTGAAGGCCAAAGCTGGCTTACATGCATATACCGTACTTCTGGTTTATGCTACATTTTACTAGTTCCAAACAGCCTTTCAATAGTGCTGCCTTAGCATCCCAAGCTTTTGACTAACAACTAGGCCCTCTGACATCTTTACACATGAGTGTAGCAGGGACACACAGCATGCTGATATTTTGAGAGGCAGAAAGTTTAAACTTTAGATCTCACACTTCAGTGATCCTACCCCATATCTAGCAATAGCTCCCTCCTGCTTAGTTGCATCTTCTTCCAACATTCCCCCTCATCTCAAAACTGGACTACACCTTTCAGTTGTGCCAAAGTTTGGTCAGCTTAAACCTGTTCTGGATCTCTTGCTCTTACCTATGCATTTCCTGTTTTTGAAAAAGGTCAGAGTCCCATGCCAGGTGTCCAGGTGCACTCCAATAATGGAGCCTTGGCCAAACCTTGTCGAGAAGTTGGTTCTATCTCCCTTGTGGTGGAGGAGTCCTAGAGGGCAATTGGCAGCCACAGTTACACAATATACACTGTAGACTCATCCTGTGTATTCCAACTTTTTCTTAAGACAGTTATTTCCTAGTTCTTTATCAGTTATACATGGGCAAACCTCCGACTGCTTGTCAGAAAGTCAGTGAATCTGTCTCTCTTGATCCATTAATTCAAGTCCTCACAAAAACTTGTTGCCAAAACAGCTGGGTGCAAGAACAAAATGGACCGTGCTCCTTCAAACAAATCAGATCTTCCCTCTCCCCCTTGATGGCCCTCATGCCCAGAACTGCCTCCCAGAACACCTGTGTGATGTCACCATTAATTCCACAAAGCCTTTGGCATCGTCCGCTACTGTAACCAAAGGAAAGTACACACCCAAGTTCACCCTCACCCGTTTCCTGCCTTTGTTGACAGCTCAGTGCCATGTTTGAGATTGCAATCTTCTCAGTACAGGGACCTGCTCTGATGTACTTTTAAAGTATTGATACTAACTTTTTAACCACCAGCTGAATACTTGGCTTTTTCACTAGCCAAATTTTGGCCCAAGCCATTTTGTTTATAGAAGCGAGTAATTTCACACATGCAGCAGTCCAGAACAGGTAAGTAGTAAACCAACACTTGCAAGTTTGAAGATGCCATTTTAATTACACGTGCATGTGCAAGTTCTCTGATAACCTATAAAATAGGGATGCACAGAATAAGATGTTAATATAAAGTTTGAACTTCCGGAAGCTAGCCTGTATTTTGGCCCTCTAGCCTGTACTCCAAGGCCAATTTATACAGGGTGTGAGCCGCAAGAAAAAGCCCTTACCTGTGCAGGCTTCCCATGCACATGCAGCCCATTAAAATGCACCTGCCACATGCACTAGTCCATTCCTATATGCTGGCATGCCAGCTGCACACCTGCCTGCTGGCATTAGGCTTCAAATACAGAAATACCTCCCCCCTTCAGAAGCCAGTCATTTCACTTTTTGTTTACAGTTACAAATATATGTCCAACTCCTTTAGTCAATCATGGTCTCTCACTTCCTTTGTAAGGGAGAATTTATACATTCGTGTTCTCAACATTTCAGTCAGGGCTAACCTGTAGCACTGCAGATGATGTTAAGACTCGAACTCACATCACCCGTGAACATTGACCATGCTGTCTGGGGCTGGCGATGATGGGAGTTTGGAGTCCAAACACATCTGAAGGAGCACAACTTTAAGCAATGATCTCTGATGGCTCAATCACTCTGTGAGCCACCTCCAATTACTGGCAAACCTTCACATTTCTCCTTCATCCCATGAATTATTTTCTATGCTGCCCTTACCTGTATATGAGAGGCCCCAGCTATCTTCATCTTTGCCCAGCAAGCTACAAAACGTGTGGCGGTACTTGTCCAGGTTCACATCTGATGTCCCAATTCCCACCATCTAGATGTGGACAGAAAATTAGGAATGAGGAGAAGAGGGCAGGCACACAGACAAAAGGACACTACATAAATCATGGAGCCACCTAAGCAATCACCTGAGCATTTGCTCATGTAAGCTTTTTATTTAGCCTTCAGAGCCACTGATTCTGCTCCACTACTACAGAGAACATTTCAGGTTCACCAATCACTTTGGGTAGGGGAAATCATTCATACTCCCTACTTTTTAAACCAACATGCATTCCCTCTAGTTTAGATAAAGAATACATTGATAGAACTGAACTATTTACTGTTCAGTTGTCTAGCACTATGCATTTTTAATATCATTTAATATAATTCAACCTCGTTAATGCATCTGGACAGTTCACAAATACATATTACATAATTACCCTCTCCTGCATTCTGGTTTCTGGCCCATGGTTTGAGCTCTGCTATACTCAACTCTTGCAGACCAACCTCAGCAGTACATCAATCTGACATGCTGTGTTGACCTGCATGATTTTATTTCACATAATATCACAGCACAGTATCATCCAATTTATTGCATAGCACTTTATTGGTTGTGTAGACCTATGGCAGATAATTGAATTTAAGCAATTTGACAAACCTACAACTCTAATGGAAAATATGGTACCACCCCGAAACATTTCAGTCTCTAATGTTGCACATATGCCTGCAGCAAAGGCCAAGACATTACTAAGGAAATTTTTGGTCTTAAGATGGAACAGTTTATTCCAATGGATATAGATAAGCAAGTCATCTTAGGGCTGGTTCACGTAAAATAATATGTGTTCTATCAGGTTAGACTACTTGTTCATCTAGCCCAAAATTAGCGAACCTTTGGCCTTCTAGATATTGTTGAACTCCAACTCCCATCAAGCCCAGCAAGCATGGCCAATGGCCGAGGATTATGGGGGTTATAGTTCAGCAACATCTAGAGAGCCAAAGGTTCCCCATACCTGATCTACTCACATACTATGTACTTTGACTGACAGCAGCTTAGCAGCTTTCCAGGATCTGAGGTCAAGGGTTCCCCCTCACCCGCTACCTTATCATTTTAGCTGAAGATGGCAGCAGAGATTCAATTTTGGGCCTCTAGCATGTAAATACTGAGCTATGACTCCTTTCCAGCAGCCCCTAAGCAAGCATTCTGGGAGTGCATGGAACCCTCCAGCCTCATAGTGAAGCAAGCAATGATATGAAAGCACCATATTTGAGGGCTAAAGACACAGCTGTACATGCATGTGGTGGCCTAAGGTTACTAAGATTATGCAGATCATGGTGTCCCCACTGGATTTCACCATACAAGATGCCAGTTTTCATAAATGGCATTCTTGGGCATTGTGCCCAAGAACTCCTAGGACAGCTGCTTGGATCCTACATTGGCCATGTTTTGATGCCATTCGAAAATCTTTTTAATCCACCAGCCCCATAGCCTGACTGATGCTTTACATGCTTCTGGCCTGTTTTCTGATGCGTTTTACTGCTGTGCCATTTATTAATTCAAGCTACACTTAATGTTGGCTGCTTGCTGCTTTCAGCTGCAAAAGCAGGAGAAAAATATTTTAAAAGAATACACTTAGTGTACTGCTATCAATGAATCATCCTGTTTTGTTTAGCTGCCCCCTGCAGCACCCAAACATCATTATTCAACGTACCATGTCTGTGCCATAGACGGGTGAGGTCATCTTGATTTCCCAGAAGTGTTGCCCTTCTGCTAGCTCCTTGTTTCCCCGGACTGCAGCAGTGCCACAGCTGTAGTCCATGTGGAAGTTCACCTTACGGTCATCACAGGTCAGCAATGTTGCAGTGGATTTGTTCAGGTCATCCCATACCCAGTCAAAATCTAAATGACAGCAGGGGAGATGGTATACTTTCAAAAACACAAATGATATATATAGAAAACTAGCATGTCAGAGAGAGGGGTTCTGGGCATGTGAAAAGATTTCTGCCTTCTCTTCTTAACTGATATTTTAAGTTCTCCAAAGGCCCTGTGGAGAAAGATCAGAAATGGAGCAGGGTCGAGGAACTTATGACCTTCCAGATGTTGCTGGAGTCCAACTCCCTTCAGGCCCAACCAGCATGGCCAATGGGAGTCATAGATCCAATCACTATTTCCCCCCCTGCACATCTATGTCACATTCCAACACATCCCTAACTCATATGAGATTTTTAAAAAGCTTCCTTACATTCATCCTCCTCTCCACACTGACAGTCTTTGATCCGGTGAATAGTGTGCACATTAGAGCAGAAAGGAGCTTCATTCTGGTTTTCACAGTTACAGTACGACTCTCCAGTTACAGGGATTGCTGTGGGTATGGAAGGCAAAAGAGAAGGAAATTCTGGCTCTGAATCAGAGTCGCTGTGCTGCCCAGAAGAAAGAAAAACAAACTATTAGAATGCTCTTTCCAAAAAAAATGCTCAGAACCAACCCATGTCATTTTCCATTCCCATGGATTTCTCCTCTCAACAGAAATGTTATATTTAAGCTAAGTTCTTATTTTTACGTATACTCCCTGAAGTCAATGCTGTCCACTTTCACTGGTATAAATGAATCCTTGCCAGACTTTAAAGATTACTGAAAAGAATTACTGAAGGGTGACTGAAGTGGAAGAGCTTGGGCTCTGTGTAGCCTCTATTGAAGCTGCACCCTCTCAACTGATAAGAGGTTGAGAGAGCCATAATTTGGCAGCAAAGCAGAAGAAGCAGCCACAATAATATGGCAAGAAGGGCTGATATGACACCTGCTTATCTATATAAAAACCCACAGAGTAGGAAGAACTGCAGGCTTTTCTGCTGTCTCTCTCACTCCACCTTCCTTTAGCTCTTATACGTTCTTCCTCTGGGGAATTGACAAAAGATAAGAGACCCATTGATACTAGTGACTATTGGAAGCCTGACACTGCTTTAGTGAGGAAAGTTTAGCTCCTAAGAAGACTGGCTGGAGAGTGTAGGAGGATGCCATAGCATAAAATGAAGTAGGGATGGTCTTTTATTGTTTTAGGCTGCAATCCCCATATCCACTTATATGGGACTAAGTTGCACTAAGCTTAATGGGACTTCTGAATAGACATGTACAGGATTGCACTATTACTTCCTTAACCTTCCCTCTTTGCACTGAGTCTTATGCTTTTAACTAACTTCCCAGTTTGTTTTGGTTACAAAACAGTCAGTAGTCCCTCTTAGTGGTTCAGCCTTACCCTACAGCAGTGCAATTTCAAACCCTGATTTTCAGACATCAGCCTGCTCCTCTGAGGAGGAAGAGGAGTGTGAGGGAGGCAGGTACAGATGACATCAGAGCCTACTCCAGTCAGACTGCCCCCACTCACAATTTTACATGTTTTTTCCTTCATCTTAGTACTTTAAAATTGTAAACCGCCTTGGAAGCCTTTGTAGAAAGGTGGTGCAGGCAAACCCCAATTTGCACAGGGCTATCATTCCTGGCCCCCCTGCACATCGGCAGAGCGCACAGAAGCCCTTCCCACCCCTTCTACCCTCTTCCTAGTCCAAAACAACCCACATGTCAGAGGTCGCGCATCAATTGAATGCGCTCAAAGTGGTCATCACCTGTATATAAACACAATGAATAAATTTATTTAATAAACTAGCTGGGGGCTCAGGCCATGTTCCTTCCCTGCTTTGCTATTTAAAGGTAAAGGTAAAGGTACCCCTGCCCGTACGGGCCAGTCTTGACAGACTCTAGGGTTGTGCGCTTATCTCACTCTATAGGCCAAGAGCCAGCGCTGTCCGCAGACACTTCCGGGTCACGTGGCTAGCGTGACAAGCTGCATCTGGTGAGCCAGCGCAGCACACGGAACGCCGTTTACCTTCCCGCTGGTAAGCGGTCCCTATTTATCTACTTGCACCCAGGGGTGCTTTCAAACTGCTAGGTTGGCAGGTGCTGGGACCAAACGACGGGAGCGCACCCCACCGCGGGGATTCGAACCGCCAACCATGCTATTGGCAAGTCCTAGGCGCTGAGGTTTTACCCACAGCGCCACCCGCATCCCTATGCTTTGCTATTTAGTACCTCTCAAATGGAGATCTCAGCTGAATCTGAGTATTGTGAACAAAAAGAGCATACACTCTGAAAACAAGCTCTGGGTGCACCCACACTCTGAAAATATCAACTGATGAAGTAAATAGACTCTATCTATCACAAAATAAACTTTCATGTGGTTTACCACACATGCTGGTTTAATTCAATTCCGGTGGGAGTGGGGGAAGGAATAGTGCCAACTTACTTCTCTCACCCAGTTGAGAAAAAACATGAATGTAGATAAATTTAAGCTCCCTGCTATGTTCATGGATTCATTGCTCATGAAAGTTTATCTCATTGGGCAAAGCTATTACAGTCCTGGTCAAAAATCCAAAACACATGCCAACAGTCAATTTTCCCACTCAGACAGTCAACTATCCAGATGGCACTGGGTCTTAAGAAGGCTGTTCTACACTGTCATACCTGCCCATCAGAATCAGATGACCAGCTAAGGGATCCAGAGGGCAATGCTACTGTCCTTGAGTCTGCATCACGGCGTACCCCACTCAGGACATAGTGCCAGGCTCTGCTGTTGCGCATACGGCGTGCCATGGCGTGTTTGGAGAGGTAATCTGGAAAGCAAGGAGAGATGTTATTCAAGCCAACCCTTCCTACATTACTATTAACCACACAATAACAAGAACAATAATCCTTCCTTCAGACAGAAATTGTTTATTATTTATAGCCTTTAACATGTATTAAGTGATGTCCAGGCCCTGCCTGTAGGCTTATAATCTAATGAAGAGAGGCAAAGTAAATGAAGAGAAAGGATAGTAAGCAGCTATATGCAGTATACAGGGAAGATCTGTGGTCAAATCCCCACTCATCCATAAAGCTTACTGTTTCTAGGGCAGTCATTGTCTTGCCGACTTAAACCTCTCGCAGGGCTGCTGCAAGGAGACATATGCACAACCCTGAGTTCTTTGCAGGGAGGAGGGTAATGTAACAACAAAAATGCTAGGGAAAGTCCACAGAAACAAAGGTAATCTGTTGTACTGTGATAACTGCAAGTGATGCCTTAAAACCATTTTTTCAACCCTGGAATTAATAACTCTCAGAATAATTCTGTACAAATGCACAAGACAGACCATCTGAAGCAAATAGCTACATATTATAAAAGAGCCTGAACATGGAAGGAGACATGAGAGCCTGGAGAGAGGAAGAAGGCAGAAAGAGAATAATATCATATCAAGCACTCTAAGTCTTAGACAGATTCACTTATCCATCACAGCAGTCATGTATGTACTCTATCCTGCACCCCCACCCCCAGAGTTCAGTCTTTGAAAATGTCATTTCATATAGTTTTCCACTCCTCTTCCCAGTTCCCACCTACCCTACCCTGGCCTTTTTCTTGAGTCCATTTGTTTTATGTTTTTAAAGTTTACTTTTTTAAATTGCAAGGTTTCATAATGGAAGCATTGTACAATGTAGCGATTAGACTAAGATCATTGAAAACCAAGCCCAAATCCTCACTTCACTGGGAATCTCCTCAGATGACCTTGAGCAAGTCGTGCTTTCAAGTCTGATCTACTGAGGGGGGCAAATGACCATGTGTTTCCCTAAGCTCTCTGGATAAGTCAATATAGCGCTGTATACTACTTTGGAGGTGGGGTGGACACTGCAGTCAAGAAGAGGATACAGTACAGTACAAGGGAAAATGTTTTACTGAAAACAAGAGATATCCAACAGTAGAGACCAGCAAGAACCTCCCTTATCCTCCTTTATGTAAACATCAAGAGTTTTAACCAAATACATTTTTGCTACACTGCAGCCGGTTCCAATCATTCTATACAGAGAAGTTACAGGCCACAAACTTAATGTTTTGAAACATCTGCCAACAGGCAATACTTACAGTACTTGCTTAAATGTGACCAAAGCCTTCCTGCCCTACTATTCACCCCCAGGCTACAGGAATTTATGAAAATCAGGGTTCAAAACTGCACCCCAAGCCTAAACCAAAAATAAGGACCACTGACTCTATATTGTAACAGATAAATTAAGTGCTTTTTTTGAGGCACAATACCCAAGACAAGCACATTGGATAAGCAGTGTTAGAAATTAGTGAGGTGCCAGGCATGTTTTGCCACTGGCACAGGTCCAGTTGTGACCACATGGAGATCTCTGGATGCCAGGTTGGTGAATGCCATCTCCATCTGGCTGGCCCCTCCAGCTTTCTTAAGAAGAAAAGCAGAAGAGCTTATTTATTGCATTTATATCCCACCATTTTCTCCAAAGACCACATGGCTCACTCCCCTGTTAATCTCTACAACCCTGTGAGGTAGGTTAAAAGGCTATGACTGACCCAAGGTCACCCTGGGAGCTTTATGATTGAGTGGGGATTTGAACCCTGACCTCCCAGGTTCTAGTCCAACCACTACACCACACTGGCTTCCTAGAATACTTCTGCTATGGGGCAGCTATATAAAGCAAATTATTATGATGATTATTATTGCCATTGCAGAGGAAAAATAGCGCCATTCTTAGCTCCCAAGGGGGTATGAAAGAAAAGAGGTTGTCATTCAGGTACTTTAGATATTCAGCAGGGCTCTTACAATCCAAATGTTTTGCAATGACTTTGCAGGAAGAGGTCCTGGAAGGTGTCCCAGAAGATAAGCATTCATGATCTAACGGTCCCTATTTCAGAACTGCCCAACCCTGGCATCATGTAAAGAATACCAGGATAGGCATAATGCGATTAAGGCCACTCGGCTCAGTGATCAAATGAGCCACTCCAGGCAGCTCAGCAGGTCAACAACTGAGCTGCCTTGTGAGGAAAAAGATTACTCCAAGTGAACTTTACAGTCAAAGGAGCAGCTATAACAAGCTAAGTATGGGATAAAGAGGAGCATGAACAGAAAACAAACTGAAAACACACCAAGACACAGCTGGGAAACATCAAGAGCACTGAAGCAAAGTCTCTGGCAGACAACATACCTTAACTGTTAAAAAATAGAGGATTGCTTCCTTCCACTGTAGGATGAGCCTATAATGATGCCATAAGGAGTGCAAAAACCACTAGCGCTAGAAAGCAGTGCACTGCTTCAACAGCAAATATGCATTCATATAATATATGCTTAGGCCAGAGGTTTTCAACCTTTTTGAGTCCAGGGCTCCCTTGACCAACTACATTATTTCTATGGCTCCCCTATGGGGAAACGTGCTCCAAGTCTCAGAAGCCCAGTTATGTCACCCCTTGCCTGCAGAGCCAGCAGCCCTTCACCCCTTTTTGAGGCTGCCTCAGCTTCTGGCAACCAGCACCCCCTGGCCAGCTCCAGAGGCACCATTTGCCTGAGGAGCTTGTAGCCAGGGCTGCTGCAACAAACAGCCACACAAGCCTTTGGGAGGCAGAGATGCAAGAGGGCATGAAAGGAGGGAAGGAAGGAAAGAGGGGCAGAGGTCAGTGTTGTCTGCGGCACCCCTGACCACCATTCAAGGCTCCCCAGGGTGCCATGGCACACTGACTGAAAACCACTGGCTTAGGCATACAGAGTTGCAATCCACACTAGCTAGAAAATGCCAGGGTTGAAAGGGGAAGTCTAGATGGCTGTAACCAGAGTGACTCTCATATGTCACAGAGGAGTGGTTATCACCAGCTTACAGTCCCAGAAAGCTAAAGGAAAGGCTAGGCTCCTAAGGCATCCACGAGGCTCAGTAAGCACTATGTAATGTGACCATAGAACAAAGTTATCAATTATGGATTCATAATCAATGATCAGTTTTCCTTAGATATAAATACTCTTGCATAAAAGTATCCTAACTTTTACTTCTTTAATAAATTGTATTAAATGATCACAGCCTTAAACTATCAAGTGGAAAGAAAAGGTCACTTAGTTTGTAATGAGAACCATCACTACTCAAAGATGGCAATGACATCCCATAAAGCAGAAGTGACTTTGCATCACTTATTTTCTAACACACACAGGTAGAAAATAACATTTAAATTATGTGCCCGGTCAGTAATTAAATTCAGCACATAAAGGAGGGGCATATGAAAGGCACCCTGGAAGGCCACTTACCTTAACTAAGCAGGGATTTGAAGCAGGTCTCTCTGATCCCAATCCAACTTTATATGCAACTATACTGCACTGCCTCAATACAGAATGCTAGTATCACAGAGGTGAGCCAAAGCACACAGGTAATCCAGCCCCACAGGATAGAATGAACTACGTTGTCCATATAGAGTTGGGATTTTATCCTAGTTCAAGTCCCACCATTTCCCATGAATCCATTGTGAAACCAGGCTCTCCAAGAACAGATCCACATTATATGCAACAATTATATGCACTTCAGATGTGCTAATATTTGGCACAGGAAACTCTTAAGTACGAAACAAAGTGCAGGTGCCTGGCCCAATACCCACATTCATGCTTCTGGTAGCCCCAACAAAACTGTGGATGCCAGATGCACGTACAGTCATACCTTGGGTTGAATGTGCTTCAGGTTGAGCGCTTTCAGGTTGCACTCCACGGCAACCCGGAAGTAACGGAGCCTGTGTTACTACTTTTTCATTTTAGAATTTTGTTTGTTTGTTTGCATAATGTAATATCCTGCTACTGGGCCTCTGGCTCATTCATTATGTTACAATTAAAAAGTTTTAAATTATGGGGTGCAGAGATAGAGAGGGGGGTGTCTTCAGTATAGAACCCCAAACCCCAGACTGGGCCTTTAGGCAAATCTCTTTCACACACACACACACACCACATCCTTCCCAATAGTCTTTTAAGCAAAGAAGGTACAGAGGTACCTTAAAAAACTACAGGAGAAAAGGCACCTCTTGACTTCAGCTAAATCGTGCCCCCACTTAGAAACAGTCATTCGGTTGGGCTAGATGACCCTTAGGGTCGCCCCCCCCCTCCAACTGTACAATTCTATAATTCTTGCGCTGGCTCACTGTCTCTCGGCCAAGCACCCAATAAATGCCTCGTAAGTTGGGGGCGGGGCAATGAGACCAGTGTCCAACTTTACCCAGCGTCCTTTGCGAGAACTCCCAGCAGCCACTGGGAGGGGTCCCGCCAGAAACTGGCCAACGGTCCGCTAGTGGCTTCAGAAGTACTTTCTCAACCGAGCTGTAGGCCGCACGCTGGGCTTACCCCATACATACACATACGCCCCGTTCTCCTCAGCCGCGAACACCCCCCATGGCCTACCTCAGCCGTCCAGCCACAGAGCCGCTTCCCCTCCTCCTCCTCCCCCGGCCCCTCAGAAGCGAGCGAGCGAGCGCGCCTCCCTCCGCTCCACATCGGCAGGCGCCGCACCCCGGCCTCCTTCCCACAGGCGAGATATAAACAATCCACGCTGCGCGCGCCCACCTCGGCCGCGCCCATTGGCAGCTCGGCTCGGCTCCCTCCCCTCCTTCCACGTCCGTTTCCTACCTGCGTCACTCCTCCTCTTGCTCCTCCCGCCCCCGGCGAAAGGGAGAGGGCGGGGGAACGGCACCATCTTCCTCTCTCCTGATTGGACGCTTCCCTCGCTCAGCGCCCGGCATAGCGCTCAAGTCGCACGCGCAGTACGGCGTGGTGACGCCAGTGACTTTCCCATCTCTCTCATTGGCAAACCCTGTTCCTCCCTCTTCAACAAGGAGGTGGAGATTTTCTCACCCAATTAAAAAAAGAGAGAGAGAGAGAGAGAGAGAGAGAGAGAGAAGGCGGTCTCCGAGATATGATTGGCTGAGAAGGAAGAGTCAATGGGTAAGGTGAGTGCTGTCTCATAGGACAGGAGGCAGCCGAAGAGTCCCTGGTGACTTTCTATTGGTTAAAGTTTACGTCACTCAGTCGAGGACCGAACAAAGGCGGGCAACGTGATCCCCCAGCTGCCTCTTCATTGAACAAGATTGATGTCACTCGTTAGAGTACGGGCAAAGCAAACTCCCGTTGTCAGTTCATTCGTCAAGGTGCATGTCAATCATCTGACGAAGTCGGAAGTGGTGAGGATTGCTGAAGCAACATGGAGGAAGCCGCAGAGGGTGAGTAATTGATGGGCTTTGAAGGCATGGTCGCTGGGGAAGGTGATTGGATGTTAACTAGGCTTCCTGCGCTTTTTAACATCTGTGGAGAAGCAGATGTTCAGCAACAATGGGATAATCTGCGCCTGTCAGATGTCTATCTGCTGTTAAAGCACAGGAACTTTTTCCAAAGAAATAAGAGCAATGATGTTGAACCTGCCCTCCAGACGTTGCTGGATTACAGCTTTCTTCCTTAGTTGAGGCTAATGACAGTTGTGCTGGTGCAAAAGAGAGAGGGGTGGGGGATGTGCCAAGATCCAAGTTTGGGGAAGGTGCTCTACAGTGAGAAAACCCCAGCAGAGGTTTAAAGCCACTAAATATGCAGCAAAGTAAAGCACGGAAATACAGGTTGTTAGATCTTTAAAATATGTCCCTCCAAGTGAGTTCTAAAATGTCCCCTTTAAAAGTTTCTTTCTAAAGTTTCCCTCTTACCCCAGCATAAGAAGACAACTACATGTTTGGTAAGTTTTAAAAAATGGTTTACTTACAAACCCTTCAAAGGTCAGGTTCATGTGCATTTCCATACATCAGTCAGAAAAGTTGCACAGGCAATACAACTTAGCTTAGTTACAAAGTGGTGAAAGTTCCTAAATTATTGATATAGGAACACAAGAGTGGCTTATGATCCATGTGGCCTGAGCAACCAGCTCAAACCTCTTCACGTGCTGAGCTTCTCAGGTAGACTGTGTACAACAAGAGGCTTTATTACCTCTTTTCCCAAGGCGGGTAGAAGTGATGTAACTAAGCCTGGCAGGACAGCTTACTCTACCACTGATCAAAGTTGCCACTGTGCAGTTTCTGCATTTCAGAGCCACTTAGAAAATGAAGAGTTTAGGTTCATATTCAACTTCCTGTTGGTCTGGTGTGTGAGAAACAGCTGGCCCTCCAGATGTTGCTGAACTTCCAACTCACATCAGCCCTCACCAAAATGACTGATGGTTAGGGATGATGGGGGGCCAAAGGTTCCCCACCCTGACATATACTTTTGTTCTTCACATGCGCTAAGATTAATCTTAACAATTTTCAGTGCTTTAAATTGTAAGTCCTTAATTCAGTAAGTGCACGCTATTGAAATGTCATGTCTTAAAACACTTAAATCCCAAGGTTTCCGCAACTGGAGGTGTGTGTTTTGCGCACGCGTGCTGCGCTATATAGCACTTCTGCACATGCACGCAGCACAATATAGTGCTTCTGCGCATGAATGTGTGGCAAAACCTAGAAAAACACTTCTGGGTTTGCCGCGTGCATATCCCGAAGGATACGTAACCGGAGGTGAACGCAAGTAGTGGTACCACTGTAATTTAAACAAGGTACTTACGTAGGGACGGGGGGAGGAGAGACCAGTGCCCAGTTGTGCACAGTGGAAGAAGGTGTGCTCTGCAGAAGTGTAGGGGGGCAGAGCAGAACCCCCCCAGGGCAGAAACAGCCCCCCCCCAAAAAAAATATATTTTATTCAAGTTAGCACCTATGAATGCAAGATTTGAATGTTGGCAGAAGGACTTGCCTTTGGCATGCAGTGTTTTTTGGAAGCTTAGGCCTTGCATTGTAGACTGTGGAGGGACAAATGGGGATCTGCCCTGCCAAACTCTTGTCTGCTGTCAAGCAGCCCACAGTTCCCCTGCCTTCTTATATGTAACCAGCCCAGGTGGACAGCACTGCTAGTCAGCTTCCTCAGCCTTGATCTCCATGTTGCTATTGTAGAACTCAGCAGGGAGGAGGATGGGGACTAAAGAGGAATTAGTTGATCCTGCCTGTCATTGACTCTGGCTCCATCTATGGTTCTATTATTCTATTAAATGCAGGGCAGAGCATTCCAAATCGGTTCAGTTTAGGACATTGTGGTATATAATATGGGAAATGGACATTAGATAACAAATAGGTTGAGAGATTGGGGGGGGGGAGTATAAATCAATAAAACCCAACTTAATTAAAACCCAACAAATAACATACTATGAAAATTATTATTATATCAGTTTCCACTTTTGGGTTTTATAACTATTAGTCATAGTGAAATAAAGTATATAGAAATAAAATTTAAATAATCAAGCTTTCCCAGTAGACTTTTTACATTTGCTATATAAAATTTGGCTTGTGCTTTCGAAAGGGGGGTATTAACACACTAGCCATTTGATAGTATTTTTTTAATCATATGGTTAAGTGTAACAGTGACCGACAGTACAAGTCTATGCATATTTATTCAGATGTTTTATGGTGTTCGTTGAGGCTTGCTTCCAGGAAAGTGTACATAAGACTTGCAGACTAAGAGTCTCAGGGATGAATGAGGAAGTTCCTGTTTCCATCCTTATCTGCCACAAACTCTCTAGGTTGCCTTAGGCAAGCTACTCTCTCATTGTCTTTGCATCTGCAATAAGGGGATAATACTTTCCTAACTTCCAAGACTGAAGGATTATTGAAATTGTGTCTATATTATATATCTCTCATCATCATTACATAAAGTTAAGTGTAAAAATAACTTATTTCTGTGTGGAACGACTCACTTTTTACAGTTAGATTCTCCTAATTGATTGGAGTGTTAAGTCTCTGACTTGGGAGATTCATGTTCAGGTATAAACATTACTGGATAAATCTTGATCACTCAATGTCTTTTTGCCTAACGTACTTCACAGAGCTGTTGTGAGGGGAAGAGTCTATTATAGGTAATAGATATGACAAGACAACTATGTTTGAGGCGGAAGCACAGGCCAAAGAGGTGATTAATAGCTGGAGTTTTGTAACTGAGAGATTAAGAATTTCAGGTCAGGAAATAGTCTAAACAAATTTATAGAGTTAATCAATACATTATTTGACAAAAGATAGGAAGGTGATATTAGTATCTGAGTAGTTCAAGAACAGATCTATAATTATCTTGTCCTTTTAATTACCCACTCATAATTATCTTGTCCTTTTAATTGCCTGTGCATATTTACTGGTGCATTGTACAAATATTTATTGACATCTTTATATTACTAGTATAAGAAACCATAAGAATAAGCCTTAGATTGTGGGTTGTATCCAACCAAGTTCTACTCAGAAGTAGACCCAATGAAATGAATGGACCTACGTTGGTCATGGCCATTCATTTCAGTGAGTCTACTCTGAGTAGGACTAGCATTGGATACAACCCTATTTATTATATTTATAAAAGTATTTCTGTACCACCATATCATAAGATATCAAGGCAGTGTAGAGAAGAAATAAAAACTCTGTGTGTGCTATTTTTATACCATGATGATTTATAAAATGCATTGTATTGTATACAAATAACAATATTGTGTAATATTGTGTGTGTGTGTGTGTGTGTGTGTGTGTGTGTGTGGTTTTTTAAAAAAGATATAGGGATCATGTTTCCCACCATAGCTCCTTAAAGGAAAGTTGGGATAAAAATTAGAGGGAGGCCATCTTAATTTTGTAGCTTGGGGGCCCCTTTGCGCAAACTGATCTTTGCTACTCCGTCGCCACGTTCCCTCTCTCTTGTCTGTTCACCAATAAGAGAACTAAATGTCACCCAGAACACTCTCTCTGTTGATGACAGCTGACAAGCAAGCTTCTAATATTCAACATGACCTCATGCCTTTCTCAATAAGTATTAATATTTTAATATTAATAGCCATTTTAGCAGTAGGAAAGGGGGAAAGATCACCCCGGTGTTACCTTTCGTGGACTTCCTAATGACATCTGCCAAGGTCATGGTTGGCTCCATCTCCAGGGAATCTTGTTGCTTCGATTGATTTTGATCCCCCACAGGGTGCCAAGAATTCTCTTCCTCAGTATCCATCTTTTAATATCCTTTTAAATGTCCAAAATCCTCCGCTGAGGAGATAAGTGTCTTCTGCTTCTGATACGGTTGGGGAACTTAAGCCTTATTAAGATGTTCCCTCAGCCTGGCTGTGTGAAGGTGCAGGAAATTCCTGGGTGACTCAAGTTGTCCATCCTTATTCACCTTTTTGCCTCACGAGTCTATGATCACTTAATGGCTGTGTTTACATTTTACAATGGGAGACATCCTGGATGGCTTTGTTACTACAGAAGCCAGTGACTGAGGTGTCCTGGAATTCTAATCACTATGGAATTTGGCTTCCAACTGTCATAAGCCAAAATGCCACAACTAGTTAGTGCAAGTGGAGGTCTGAATTGAGAGAATTGCTAATACAAATGGGGGGGAAATGTGTTGGGCGCTTGGATGAATTTGCAATTCATAACAGATTTTGGCTTCAAACATTGTGGGAACCTGTACATTAAACACTTAATCGAGGAACCTGTACATTAAACACTTAATCCTGCTTGGCAGGGGGTTGGACTCGATGGTCTCTTCCAACTCTATGATTCTATGAGGGAGAAAATGAAAAGGTGGCTTTTGTGGCAACGTATGCAGTTTCATACATTGAAATCATACTTTGAAGTACAGTGGTGCCTCGGGTTAAGTACTTAATTTGTTCCGGAGGTCCGTTCTTAACCTGAAACGGTTCTTAACCTGAAGCACCACTTTAGCTAATGGGGCCTTCTATTGCCGCCGCGCCGCCGGGGCACGATTTCTGTTCTCATCCTGAAGCAAAGTTCTTAACCCGAGGTACTGTTTCTGGGTTAGCGGAGTCTGTAACCTGAAGCATATGTAACCTGAGGTACCACTGTAATGTCTATGGAAATCAGCAGAATATGTTTAAGATTGTTTATTGTTCTTTCTTTTGACCTACTTTGGTTGTTTTTAAATAATAATAATTTTATTATTATTATTATTATTATTACCCCGCCCATCTGGCTATCCACACTTTATTTTTAAAGCAACCTGCAGCATTCATTTCTAAGCATTTTATAGAGAAACCATGTTGGTTTTAATGTATCAGGGTGTGGGTTGTTTGCTTGGCTATACGTTGCTTTGGGTTGCCTTGGAAAAGGCTAAGCAACTAACAAATTTAACAGATAATAAATAAATGACCACAGAGCTCACTCTGTCCTCGGCTGTATTGCATATTTCTCCCACCTTAGGGTTTTCCCCTATTAAAAGAAAAGTATGGTACTTTTGCAAACTTGGGTTCCCCCACACCCTCATCCCTCACCTGCCAAATACCTTCCTTTTGTGCCTGACAGATGCCATTTTATGCACATAAGCAACCTCACGTGCAACCAGAACATTGGAAATCAGACGGAACAATAACCGTTTCCTCACCTCTTGTCCCTTACAGATGGAGGTAACCTGGCTGGGGTCCAGCACATTGTCGTGGTGCTATCGGGGAAAGGGGGCGTAGGGAAGAGCACCATCTCAACGGAGCTGGCTTTGGCTCTGCATCACACTGGGAAAAAGGTATGCACCATGTGGTATAGTGGTTAGAGCACTGGATTGTTGTTATTCATTTCATTTCTGTTTGCTTTATAGTTTTAAGCGGGGGAGGGACCTTAAAGCGGCTTACAGCCTACATTAAAACATCAAATAAAACAATCCAGAATCAAACATCAATGAAGAAAGTCAGAGCATACATTCAGAGCAACATAGTTAACAGGAAACTAAAATATTATCTTGAAGATTTCAAAATAAAACTTTACAAAGGAGATCAACTACAAGAATGCACATTTAAAGCGGCAAAGGGGACAATGGCAAAGTTTTCTTAAACGTTTCAAAAGAAAACATTCCTAAAGGAAGTCCAATATAGAATGCACATTTAAAACAGCATAATCAAAAAGAGAATAAACTATTATCATAAGCATAGAACATGTCTGCTGCTGTTGCTGCCAGTGGTGGTTCATGGGGGCTCAATGACTTGGGTCTGCACTAAGAAACAGCCATGATGGTCTCTGGCCTCTTCAGCAGCCTCGGCTTTTGCAGCTGGAATCAGTGAAGGCCCTGCCCTCTCAGGCCAGGTGGGAAGAGGCCTGCAAGACAGGGAGCAGGTCTTCCAGGACTCAAAGCAAAGATTGAATGTGAACCCAAAGTACCCAGGTCCCTGCTTAGCAGTGATTGTAGCGGTCCTGGCCCATATGCCGTCTCCCAGTCTAATGTACCGCCATTCCACACATTTTTTCTTGGGGATAAGCCTTCATGTATACCACCCTGAACTCTTTGAAGAGGCTTAGGGAACAGGATCCCTAGCACCCCCCACCCCCTGCGAGTCACTTCGACAGATGAGCAGGGCTTCCAACTCACCAGTTGCCCAATGTCACCATGATGTCAGGTGACCGAACTTCAAAGTGGAACTGGTGGGATCCTGCTGGCCCTAGTGATGTGGTTTTTCTGAAAAATGGGAGGGGGGAATTCCAGAGTGCTAAGGCAGCTGAACTTTAATCAGCAAACAAATCTAGACAAGTATGCCTTAATATTATGTATTCATCTCTTGGGTTTTTTCAATACTCAGAAGTATTTGAAATATTTGGGGACAAGAAGAATCAATAACAGTGCAGTTAATGTGGTCTAAACGTTGTAGTCTAACAAAGCTGGAGCTTTACATGCAAATTGGTTTTAGTTTTGGGTTTTAGGGGTTTTTTTCAGAATAACTAAAGATATCTAAGAACATGACCACTCGGCAGTATATGCCTGTGTGCATTGTTTACTTCTCAAGAAGCAAAAACGAAGGCCCTCAAAACTGTAACATTAATTTGAGCTTGTTCCTACCCCCCCAGGCTAAGAAATTAAATTAGCTGTATTTGCTGGGGTGCGGGGAGTTAATTACACCATTGAAATGACTCAGTGTTACTGGTATTTTATCCACTCCTTATGTTGTATGTTTGAAGGGGAGAGCCCATGGAGTATGGGGTCAGGGAGTTGGAAGACAGAGCAGAATTAGAGTTGGTAAATGGAAACTTTGGTTGGAGGAAGAGAGACAAAGGGGATTAACTGTGTGGGACTGGGTTTAGGGTTTCAGGTGCTCCCCTTCATGAAGTCCCCATTACGTGAGGGGTATGGGCCAGGCTGTGCTCTTTGACCCTCCCCTTCTATTGAGTTCCCAACATCCCACCTCTTCATTCTTCCAGGTGCTTAGGCATGGGGGGGGGGGCTTCAGGGGGAGTCTGCTGTACTCCTGTCAGCTCCCTGGGTGGGCTGTTGGGAACTGTATGAAGTCAGAGGCCCCAGCGAGCACGTCCTTCCATGAGCGTCAGGAAATGAGTGGACAGGGCTACTTTCTCATTCATTCCAGACTTCGGGTCACCGCACACTGGTTTTCATGGGTCCTCAAATAAACACTAGGCCCAGCAACAAGAATCCGCAACAGCATACGAATCAATCTGGCTAACCTGATCCAAAAACACCCACTCACATACCCCACTCTCACACAAAGGAAATCTCACTACAGCCAACCAAAGACAACCAACCACACCTTAGGCCACCCCCAACTTCTCTCACCACCAAGGAAATACAACAAGCAAATAGTAAGAGAACCCACACAAGTGACACTGAGACAAAACCCCACACATACACTAAGTAGAATAGAAACATTGCCACCCGACCCCACTCACCATTCCCTCCTTCTCCCCCTCTTTTCTTCCTAACCTAACACTGTGTGTAACACTACTGTATCACAACAAATGTATGACTACAAATGTAGAAAATGCAGCTTGGAAAAAAAAGAGACCATGCACGTATTTTTGTAAACTAAGAAACCTTTAATAAAAATATGGTTTTTTATTAAAAAAAAACCACTGGGCAATTTCAGTGGGTAAATTGTTGCTGAAACCCACACTTAGAAGGTTTTGAGCACCAACTCCGATACCAACACCTACGCAGTGCTATTAGCATGGTAAGACAGCGACACTGTTTAACATTAATTTTTACACACACACCCAAAGGAGGTAAGCATTTAAATTTACTGCATGTGCCTGGGTGCTCCATAGGGAGAGTCACCTGGAGGGGGGAAAAGTTAATTATATCCCTGAAACTGTCTACAAAACCTTACAGGTTTGTATCCATTCATTATGTTACTAATGAATGTTTACGAAACTGTGTTTTTTAGATATGGAAGTGAAAAATCTAGCAGTGGGATAAAATTCCATGATGGAAAATTTCCGCCTCCATCCCGTTGCCTCTCACTCCCCTCCCTGTCTGACTTGCTCCCTCCCCAGAGGCCCATGTGGCTTGACATGGCCTGCTTGGAAATGAAATTGCCCAGGACTATCCGGGGAGATAGGAGGCTAAGGAGAGAGTCTATGGTGAGGACAGGTAAGGCCTCCCTGTGGAACTGTAACCCAGTGAAACATCAGAGGTTCAGTCCATGGGTAGTCCCAGGTTCAAGTCCCCTCCCCATGGTCTCATTTGGGAAAGAGCTAAGAAGAGATGGAGCCGAACCCTTGAGAAAAAGGTTGCAGCGTTTGGGGAGGCTTGGTAAGATGTGACATAATAGTTGCAGGTTTGATACCCGTATGAGACAGCTGCATTGCAGGGGATTGGACTAGATGATCCACAGGGTCCCTTCCAACTCTACAATTCTATGACTCTATGAAGTGTATGAAATCATGCATCACATAGAAAAGTGAATAGGGAAACATTTTTCTCCCTCCTGACACTAGAACCAGATGTTCCCCTTCTCTAGCCTATAGTGCGCTGCCCATTCATGGACCGCTCTGTCATGGATGCCTAGAAGGCTGTTGACCCATCAGAAATGCAGGAGGCTCAATGGGAATGGGAGGCAGGAGGGGTTTCTGGTGATCAGCTGACTAATGAGCTGCTTCCAGCAAGCACCATTTCCTGGTTTTGTAGGTAGGTACATATGGCTGTAGGGACGCGGGTGGCGCTGTGGGTTAAATCACAGAGCCTAGGGCTTGCCGATCAGAAGGTCGGCGGTTCGTATCCCCACGATGGGGTGAGCTCCCATTGCTCGGTCCCTGCTCCTGCCAACCTAGCAGTTCGAAAGCATGTCAAAGTGCAAGTAGATAAATAGGTACCGCTGCGGCGGGAAGGTAAATGGCGTTTCTGTGCGCTGCTCTGGTTCGCCAGAAGCAGCTTAGTCATGCTGGCCACGTGACCCAGCTGTATGCCGGCTCCCTCAGCCAATAAAGCGAGATGAGCACCACAACCCCGGAGTCGGCCACGACTGGACCTAACGGTCAGGGGTCCCTTTACCTTTACATATGGCTGTACTGATCTGATCTGCACATTCTGAATGCCAGGGCAGGTAAACACACACACACCAGCCTGGGAATCTAATCCAGCCTCCCCTCCCCACCCAAAAAGCAAAAAATTTAGTCCTCCAAGACCACACCAATTTTATCAGGGAGCAAGGGTAGGGGGATTAAAGTAGGTAAGAGTCATGAGGTAGACAGAGCAGTTTTCATTCCAGGCCAGCACCCTGATGTGGAGGCAAAATCACTCCCTTCCTGGTCATCAGTGCCGCTACATTGAAGGGCTTGATTGCCTACCATTGCAGAATGTTACAGTGATAGAATTCAACTTTATCCCTTCCTGCAGCTTTCACCTACCTTTCCTCGGCCTGCTGTGCCATGTCCGGAGAAAGGTTTGATACCCTGGGCTTGCAAGTTGCTTTTTTTAGTTGTTGTTGTTTTTTTACTGAACAGGGCCTCCCCATTTGTCTTCCCAATGCAGGTCGGGATCCTGGACGTAGACCTCTGTGGCCCCAGCATCCCGCGCATGCTCAATGTGCAGGACCGAGATGTTCACCAGTGCGACGGTGGCTGGGTGCCGGTCTTCGTTGGCCAAGACAAAAGCATTGCCGTCATGTCCATTGGCTTCCTTCTGGAAAAGCCAGATGATGCCGTAATATGGAGAGGACCAAAGAAAAATGGTATGGAAGATACAAATGTTTACTCACCCGCATGCCCCTGTTAGTGATATTTGGCCTAAGCCAGTCAGTCTTGGGGGCAACCACCTTTTGAACTCAGTGGCCTGGAGGTTTATTGTCCATCCCCCCCGGGCAGCAAAGCAAGTGACCTATTTGCAACTGGGTAGCACACGTCCCTGTTTCCAAGTGTGCTGCCTACAATGAGTAAGAATCTCCTCCAGGCAACAGTGCTCCAAGTTAGCTCTTCGCACTCTGAACATGCACTGGGAGGTACAGTTCTGCCATGTTGTTTTTCCTTCATGACCTCTTGTTCCGTGCATCCAGCTGGCAGTTCCCAGCTCCTGCGGGAGGACAGAGGACTAGCACAGGGTCTACATGGGTGGCAAGTGACTTGGGTGACCCTAAATGAATGTCACCACCGTCCTTCTGAATCCCTTCGAAATCCCTGCTTGGGGCCATGTGCTCAGAAAACACATGCCATTTAGTCCTCGCCTTTCTGCATGGCACCCCAGGGGCAGCTCACAACCATAATCAAGAAGCGGCGACAAACAAAATAAGAGCAGGAAAAAACAGTCAATTAGAAACAACAACATCACAGCTGCCAATTTAAAACAAGTATCAACAAAGGAAACTTGATTAAATTGCAGGTCACTTTTTAAAAAGGGATTGCCCAGTTAGTTCTCCGTTGCAAGGGAGTTCCAGAGTTTGAACACAGCCATGAAGAGGCCTTCTCTTGAGTCTCCTCCTGTCCTGTGCAAACAAGCCTTTGATATTGGTGGGACATAAACAAGCGCATCTTTGGAAGATCTTTAGATTTGGGTAGGTTTGTATGGACAGGGTCTGCAGATAGCAATGTCACCGGAAGAAGTGAGCAGACGACATGGAGGGTTACGCTGCTTTAATGTGTCCTAAGGCAGACCGGTCTTTGGCCACGCCCCCATCGCCTCCGCCCATTTCCTGTCTTCATCCCGGACAGGGGTATGTGGGGGACCTGCTCCTGTCACCACGGGGTTATTGTGTGAATTGTGTCTGTGTGGGTCCTCCCATTGTGTGATCTTTGTCCATTCACTTCTTCATTCCAACGCTAAGTTCTACTTGGAGCAGATTCATTGAAATGAACGGACATGATTAACTCAGGTTCATTCATTTCAGTGGGGGCTGCTCAGTAGAACTTAGTTGGATGCATTCCAATATACTTTCCCATTCTATACTTCTTTATAGCTTTGATCAAGCAGTTTGTGTCCGATGTCACCTGGGGAGAACTTGACTTCTTGATTGTGGATACACCCCCGGGCACATCCGATGAGCATATCTCCACCGTAGAATCCCTTCGGCCTTATAAGCCTCTTGGGGCAATTCTTGTTACAACACCGCAGGTACAGATGACTTCTCTCTTTTTCTTGTCTTTTAATTTCTTGGGTTTTCCTGCAATTTTTAATTAAAAAAAAAACTATTACGCACCTGTACAAAAGTGACAAATAATAGGAACAAAGCAACTATAATAATAATAGCTACACACAAACGTGCGCACACAGTTAATTACACACCTACAAATCTTTAAACTGGAAGTGTCTATAATCAAAACTTAAGGGGCATCTAAATAAATTTTATAAAATATATGTGTAGCTTTTTGAAAGCTCTAGATTGAAAATGCCAACTTGCACTATAATTTGTGTGACTTCATCATAAAGTATAAATGTGGACTTGGTTCAATAAACTGACTCTGTATGTACAGTGGTGCCCCACAAGACGAATGCCTCGCAAGACGAAAAACTTGCTAGACGAAAGGGTTTTGCGGTTTTTGAGCTGCTTCGCAGCTCAAACGTCTTGCAAGTTTGTTTCCTTTTTCTTAACACCGTTAATACAGTTGCGACTTGACTTTGAGGAGCAACTCATAGAACGCGGTGTGGTAGCCTTTTTTGAGGTTTTTGGTGATTTTTGAAGCTTTTCCAAAACTTTTCCGACACCGTGCTTCGCAAGACGAAAAATTCGCTAGACGAAAAAACTCGCGGAACGAATTAATTTCGTCTTGCGAGGCACCACTGTAATATGAGCCAAACCATGCCTTAGTGCAAGCAAACCAATATGTGAGTTCCTGGAGCGAGTTCCTCGTTCACTCCTGCTGCTGCCCTGCTCCTTGGAGCCAAAAGCTGAACAATGACTTGACGCCATATAGCAGGGCAGCAGCAGGACCAGGAGATGAGGCAGGAATGGTTACTCTGTGCCTATGGTCTTCACTCCGGGAACCCACACCATTGGCTGTTTGCACTAAACCATGGTTTGTCATAGCATTCGTTGCAAACTGGATATTTGTGTCTCTAAAATTCACTAAATGATTCCCTTTCCCCCTAAATTTATCCCCCTTTTTAACCATTGTCCTTAGTTCTCATAAAATATGTCTTGGTTCCACATCTTAGCTATCTATTTTCTCATGTTATATACTTCTAGGTAGTTTACAACATAAGTCACTTGGGGTGATTCTGATTATAGCATCAGAGTTACTGCTTTTTTGGGTTCTGGGCTATTCTCTCCGAAGTTGCCCTTCAAGCATTTTGCTGGGCACATTGAATCGCCAAGACTTTCAGATGAACACAAACTAGCATCATGGCACGGCAGGATACTGAAAATTTTATTTGAGGATCCTGAAAATATTGGCTTTGATCATTTTATATAGGGGAGGGGGAATCAATGTGCTCTAGGTGTTATTTCTCAAAGGCAATTTCTGTAGCCGTGTATGGACACCAGGGGGTGCTCTTATAGCCACAAGAGACATTTTTGGATAAAGTTTCTCCCCTGCGCTACAGTTGGCTTGTATAATACAGTACTCGGCATCTATTGCATAGATTAGTTATAAACTATCTGTCCATCATGACAACACAGCTATTAGTTTTTTAAAACATAGGGTTTGGCAACCACATCCATTGTAGCACAGTAGTACAGCACTTGCTCTGCGTGCAGAAGGTCCCAGGTCTATTCCCTGGCATCTGCAGGTAGAACCGGAAGAGAAACTTTCCTGAAACCCTGGAGAGTTGCTGCCAGTCAGAGCGGACAATACTGAGCTAGAAGGGCATGAGGCAGATTCCTATGTCCAAACCAACCATGCATCCAGCTCAACTTTCAGCTTTCAAGGAAATTGCTGCTAAATGCTCACTGGTGCATATGACAGCTTTGGATCAAAGAACCAATGCAGCTTGACTTGGTATGAGGCAGCTTCCAGTGTCGTATGAAAATTCTCTACAGTTTTGAGATTTGCTGTGAAAATAACACATTTGTGGCCGCTGAAAAGGTTGCTCACTTTGCCAGACCTGTTTGCCTATTGCTCAGATTTGTTTCCTGCTGCCGCCCTATTACCACTGTATTACTCAAGATTCTCTTCTTTCTTCAGGCTGTTTCCGTGGGGGACGTGAGGCGAGAGCTGACCTTCTGCAAGAAGACAGGCTTACGGGTCCTTGGGATCGTGGAGAACATGAGCGGCTTCGTCTGCCCACACTGTTTGGTAAGAGCCAGAGGCTGAGCTAAGCTCAGCGTGCGCAAATTTATTAAGAGCTGAGATTGGTGGCCGTTGGAGTGATTTTTAAAAAACCTGATTGTAGGAGCAAGTTTAGGGTTGTGTCCTCTGGTGGAGCTTCTGCAAGCATTTCTGCTTTCCCAAGGGGAATAATTGCTAAAGGCCAAACTTTATGGCATAATATTTGTGAGAGATAGAGCTGACATTTCATGTGTCTTTTTCTTTTTGGAAAGTAAATACCAGGTGCAGGGTGGAAAACCAGTCAGGACTCCTGACACTATGATCCTAGTCCAGTCAGGACTCCCGACACTTTATGATATAGTGGTATATAAATACGTACAGTCATACCTCGTGTTGCGTTAGGTTCATGTTGCGTCTTTTCGGCTTGCGAACGCGGCAAACCCGGAAGTGTATACTTCTGGGCTTTGCCGCATGCACAGAAGCATTCTGCGCGCTTCACACATGTGCAGAAGCGCTCTATCACGCTTGTGCAGAAGCGACACTCTAGTTGCGGACTTTTCGGGGTAAGAACAGCACCCCAGAACGGATCGTGTCCTCAACTAGAGGTACCACTGTATTTATATGAATTAATTTATTTACACCCCACCTTTCCTCCAGAATTTCCTCCCCACTTTTCCTCTAGAATTAAGCTTCCTCTTCTGTTCTAGGAATGCACCAATGTCTTTTCCAAAGGAGGTGGACAGGAGCTGGCCAAGCATGCCGAGGTCCCATTCCTAGGTGAGTTTATCCGGAGTACCCTCTAGGAGAGCATTAAAAGTAGTGATGGTGGTTTTCTTGTGACTTTGATATCCACATAACACTTTAAATACGGTTATGAAAGATCCCGGCCATAAGGCTGTGTCAGTCTGGATCTTGACAGGGGGCATCACGGGACAGATCCAAAGCAAAGGAGGACAGAGCTGCAATAGATGGAGTCAGCTAGAGGAGCCAGCTAGAGCAGTGTTCCCCAACCTTGGGCCTCCAGCTGTTTTTGGACTACAGTTCCCATCATCCCTGACCACTGGTCTTGCTAGCTAGGGATTATGGGAGTTGTAGTCCAAAAACAGCTGGAGGCCCAAGGTTGGGGAACACTGAGCTAGAGGAACCGCTCTGGGAAAACTGAGTTGATGATTGAATACTCAAATTCCGCTTCTCCTGTAACCACGTTGAGCTCAAAGCAGGTCACAATGATGACAATAACATTAAAATTAGCAAACATTACAGTGATTATAATCATCTCAACAACTCCATAAGGCAAAAAAAACCATCCCACCCCAAAACAAATTAATCAAACAATTAATTTCAATTCAGTACGAACTCACAGTGATTCAAAGTGTCAGAAACGGCTGCTGAGCCCAGTGCCAGATGACTCGCGTCCTCTGCAAAGGGGCTTCCTCTCCCACTGTAGCAGCAGAATCTTTTACAGTTTTAGTCTTGACTTTCACCCTCAAGAAAAGGAATTGATCTCTTAGCTGGATGCAGCTGAGACAGGGAACCTGTGACCCAGTTGTCGTTGGACTCCCATCAGCCCAAGCCGGCATAGAACTTGGTCAGGGATCATGGGAGGTGTAACCCCACAGCCTTTGAAGGGCCCACAAGCTCCCCATCCCTGTACTTAGAGCTTCATTGCTGGTCAGTATACAGCTGTTGTCTGGGAGATGGGAGAGCCTGCCCATCTTTCCTCTTTTCACCTTCTCTCCCTCTTCCCTCTTAAACCTCTCCTGCCTTCTTGCAACCCCACCTTCTTGCACAGGGTGCGTGCCCCTGGACCCCCAGCTCAGCCAGAGCTTGGAACAAGGCAGAGACTTCCTCCAGGAATTTCCCAAGAGCCTGACGTTCCCTGTGCTCGCCGACATCGCCCGGCAGATCTTGGCTGGGGCGTCCGCTTGCAGCTCCTGAACCGGAAGCACGGGCCGCAATCGACGGGCACCCAGCATCTTCCTCGCTGCACCAAGAGAAGTGAGAGAAGCTGGCCAGGAAACAGGGCGGCTTTTGAGAAGGCTCAGCAAGGCAGGGGAAGGCTTTTCGGAAAGCGACAGACTCAGAGGGGCTGGATTTGGGCAGAACACAGCGCCTTGTCTGCAGCAACGTTTGCCTTCCGTATGAGTGACTGCAGTGTCTGCTTTGGAGCGGTACACCCATTGGTGGATTTGTTTGTTTTTAGCCCTTTTTCCAAGGCCAAGATCTCAACCAGATGGTGTTTCTGCTCCCTTGCTCAGGCAGGACAAATGAGAAGTTTACACACACCCAAAGAGCAGAGAAGTACCAGTAGGACGCTGGCACTCTAGCACTCCCTGCCTTCCACCTTGTGAACTCAGTTCAGCATGTGTTGTGTGATGCAGCAGTCCTCGCAAAAGCCTCCGCCAGCAGTTCCTTGACTGCTCTGCAGAATTCAGTTGTGAGTCGGTCATCTTGAGCAACCCACATCCAATAAATCATATTTGCTGCAGTCAAGACACCTATGTGCTTTTTTAAAAAACATGCATGCCCATTATTTGTTTTAGGGCTGAGTTGTCTTGCCCCATCGGCCCAAATGTGGTGGACTACAACTCCCATCATCCCTGGTGCCTGGCAGCATATGGGGGACCCAAAGTTAAAGAACCCTTGTCTATATCAGTGCTTGCATTATTTGGGGGGGGGGCAGGTGGCACTGGGAGCCCCAGCAGCCTTAGCTTTTGTGTGTATGTGTCCCACAAGCTCCTCAATTTGGATTTGTAGGTCCTGCCATTTGCCTAAAATTAGGGATTGTCAAGTGATGGGAGTTACGGAATCCACTGTTGCTGCTTAGAGATGCATCATTTAGAGATTTTTCTGACCAAGCAGTCAATCTGTATTATTTAGAATAATGTATAAAATAAGGGTCCCCCATATTTTTGTGCCATAATTTCAGCAGCTGCCTGAAGTTCTGCGTTACCTTGTTGCTAAACATCCAGGGACCGATCACCAGCAGGGAGTGTGGCTCAAGTGAGCTTGGCCAGAGCTGGTAGCGAGGGGGTGGCCACTGCACAATCCTTTATGCCACATGTGTACATGCACACATGCCATGCTCCAATAGGAGGGATTTTTATCCCCAAGCCTTAGTAGATGGGTGAGCAGGAGAGGTTGCTGGGCTAATGAAGGAGCTCCAAGGGCCCTCCACCTGCTCTGTGTCATTCTCACCTCTCGCATGTTGCATCTGTATAGGTCCGAGTTTGGGGATCTCTACACTTGTTCCCTTTTGTACATTGGGCTTCCAAGTTCCAACCACCTGGTAGGGCAGTTCCAGTCTTCCTCTCCCTCTTTCTTGCTATTTTCCTCTCCTGCCTTTATTTTAGGTCAATCAGCAGTCTCAACCAGAAAAAATAAAATCTAATTGCACAATTTTGATAACTACAATTCTCCAGAGCAGAATTCCACAACCAGTACTTCTTGGACTATTTTGAATGACATAATCAATAACAGATTAGAACTGCGGGTCAATGAGATATTTATTGTTATTTTCCTCTCCTGACTTTACAACTGATATTCAATATTCCATGGTGATTGAGCTGCTTCTTCTTATTTTTTGTTGGGGTTGTATTTATGTTAAGCATTTCCCCCCTGTACTTTTGCAACTCTTGGGGCTCCTGCAAGTAGGCAGATACTCATGACTCAGTGAGGCCTGTTTTAGCTTTATTTCTGTCAATGCTCATCGTCCGAGTTCACTATTAGGTGTGAGATATTTCCAATCTCTGAATCAATAAGATCAATCAGCCGTCTCAACCAGAAAAAATAAAATCTAATTGCACAATTTTGATAACCACAATTCTCCAAAGCAGAAATTCCACAACCAGCACTTCTTAGACTATCTAGAATGGTATCATCTAACAGATTAGAACTGTAGGTCAATGAGATAAAAAAATAAAAAATCTTCTGAATTTTGATTGGCCATGACTGGTTCCCAAGCACTAAACGTTTTATTGTATCTGGCAGTGCAATTTAGGTGATAGCATGTCTGCCTGGAGAGGAGGGTCCCATGGTCAGCATCTGCTTGAGGTCACAATTTTCTTGTTTAAAGGCTGTTGCAAAAACGTGGCTGATCTAAGGGAGGGGAATCTATGCCTCTCTGGATGCAAATCCAGAAGGAAGTTATCTGCAAGCTCCATTAAGAACGTAAGAGCCCTGCTGGATCAGGCCAAAGGCCCATCTAGTCCAACATCCTGTTCTTACAGGGGCCAACCAGCTCCCCCACTGGGAAGCCCACAAGCACTCAGGGTCGTGGGTTTGAGCACCATGTTGGGAAAAAGATTGCGGGGGGTTGGACTAGATGACCCCCAGGGTCCCTTCCGACTCTGCAATTCTATAAGCAGGACCTGAGTGCACTCTTCCCACTTGCAATTCCCAACAACTGGCCTTCAGAGTCATACTGCCTCCAAGAGCAGAGGTGGAGCATAACAAAGATTGTGTATTCGTAAACAGAATTCACACCAATTGAATGAGATGTCTGAACGTAATGGGACAATCCTTCATGTACCTTTTGCTTTCTCTCCAGAGATTCTGCCTGGGTGAGATGGAGAAATGAATTGCGATTGGTCTCAGGATTTTTACAACACAGTATTTATGTTGTTGGTGTCACTCGTTGATTTGTTTTCTCCAGGCTCAAGAAGTTTTGAAGCAGCTCGCTTTATCTACTTACCTACATTACAGCCATAGCTCAGATCTCGTGGTTCCTATTTAGACGAAGCAGCATCAGAAAAACCAAAAGGCTCTGCCGTAGCTCTGAAAGTTTATTAACCCTGTTGCGGTTTATAAGAGCATGTGGCATCCATGGGGAAAGCTGCCAAAAAGCTCCCATGGGGATTTTGACACCATATCCATCCTAGCACAGTCACAGAGCATCTGCTATGCATGCAGAAGGTCTCAGGTCCAGACCCCTGCCTGGAACTCTGTGGAGAGCTGCTGCCAGTCAGTGTGGGCAATACTGAGCTAGATGGACTAATGGTCTGGGTTCAGGGTAAGGCAGCTTCCTACATTTCTAGATGTATTGGATCTTCCTCCTACATCGGAGCCTCCCCCAACATGCTTACCTGCCAGAGGTGGGTCCTGTTAAGACCTCAGGGCCCCGGCAATTGCCCAAGGGTGCCACCAGCTGGTGCCCAGCCTGATGGGTATATATTGCCACATGGAGCACCTGCCACATTGTGGCGTTTCCTGCATCTGCCGAGCCCCTGTTTGGTTGCTCGACTTGGAATTGAGCATGTCAGGTACATTGCGTCAGGCTCTTGTGGTCAGGAGTGCAGTTCTGAAGGTGCCAGAGGAGGGTAAATGTCCTAATAGTTGAAACAAAATTTTAAAAAATCCTTCCAGTAGCACCTTAGAGACTGGAAGGAATTTTTTTATTTTGTTTCGGCTATGGCAGACCAACACGGCTACCTACCTGTAACTGTCCTAATAGTGTTGGGGGAGGAAGCACACCCACCCACCCCTGGGACTGCCTGCTGAAATGGAAACCTTATGAAAATCTTCCCACCCACCCCACAGGCTGCCCCTTCCAGGGGATAGCACGTCCAGAAAGTAAGTGGAAAGGGGGTGTTGAAAGGCACAGAGGTGGGACCATCCACCCCCCTTTCCCAATAGATCAGGGATGAGCATTGAGCAACCTTTTTCTGTTGAGGGCCGCCTTCCCTTCTTTCTTTCTGTCACCTCCCTCTCTTCTCTTCCCACCAGTGGAAGAAGAAGAGTTTGGATTTGATATCCCGCCTTTCACTCCCTTTAAGGAGTCTCAAAGCGGCCAACATTCTCCTTTCCCTTCCTCCCCCACAACAAACACTCTGTGAGGTGAGTGGGGCTGAGAGACTTCAAAGAAGTGTGACTGGCCCAAGGTCACCCAGCAGCTGCATGTGGAGGAGCGGAGACGCGAACCCGGTTCCCCAGATTACGACTCCACCGCTCTTAACCACTACACCACACTGGCTCTCTGGAAGAGAGGGTCACTGGAAGGAGGGTCCTCTCTTGCCAGGAGTCTTAATTGATTGCTTGCAAAGGCCCAAGGGCGATACAAAATCAGGCTGAGGGCCACCCCTGCAAGAGAAGCATTTAGTCAAATCATGGGGTCCAGGAGAGCATGCTGACACCAGCTATACAGAAAGCGTTTTTTGTGGGGGGTGGAGCAGGGGAAACCAAGTAAAAAGTACCAGTATTTAGCAATCAGCAAAATGGGTGTCTTGGATGTCCCGAAGATCAAGTCCTGCTACCTCCCCGGGGCTAAGGCAAGTGATGTTGTTGTAAGTATATACAGGAGCATCTCCTTCTGTGATGGACTGGGTGTACCGCAAGACAACACTGGGGTGCTGCAGGGCAAAGTTTCTAAGTCCTTTCAGTGAGCAGTTGCATTGCCACTTGTTCCCTTCCAGCCACAGTTGGACGAGCGAAGGGCTCAGCCAATCCACCGAGAAGGTTCTGAGCGAATTGTTCCCGATGTTCAGATATCCCAGCCTGGGGAAGGAGCGGAAGATGTCACTCTCCAGGGCCTGTAAACAGTTGCTGGAGAGGTCAAGCCAGGAGAGGCGCAGAAGTGGAGTGAAGGCTTCAGGAGAGATGTCTAGCAGTTGGTTGGAGGACAGGAGGAGGTATTCTAAGTTCCGGAGGCCTGAAAACTGGTTTGGAGAGAGGCTGCTCAGCTGGTTGTGCCTGAGGTCCAGATCAAGGAGCTCGTGCAAATCGCTCAGGCTGTGGTCCTCCATTTCTGAGATGGCGTTGTGTCTCAAGAAGAGCCTCCGGAGACTGGAAAGGTCAGAGAACATCTGTGGCTTTATCCTGCTGAGGCAGCTGTTTTCCAAATGGAGGCTGTTCAGCTGGCTGAGTCCCCTGAAGGTAAAATCTGGGAGGGTCTTGAGGCAGTTCCCAGAGAGGTTCATCACTGCCATGTTGGAAAGACCAAGGAAAGCCCCAGCCCTGATCTCTTGGATATGGTTGTTGTTGAGCGTCAGAACCTCCAGTTGACTCAGCTTGTCAAAGGCCCTTTCCGGCAGGCTTCTGAGCTTGTTATTCCCCAGCTGCAGCTCCTCCAAGTACTGGAGGTCTTTGAAGGTCCTTGGCCTCAAACTGGCAATGGAATTGTTGGAGAGGCGCAACACATGCAGGCTTGAAAGGCCCGCAAACGTGTCTTCAAAAAGCATGGTGAGGCGGTTGTGGGACAAGTCCAACCATCGCAGAGACTTCATGCCCATGAAAGCCCGTGGGGCGATGGCGTTGATTTGGTTCTGGCTGAGGTAAAGCTTCTGTAGCTTCTGCAGCTTCGTGAAGATGTTGCCCTTGATGCCCTTCAGGGAATTCCCACTCAGATCCAGCTCTTTCAACTCACTGAGGCTGTAGAAGAGCTGGTGCTGGAGATAGTGGAGCTTGTTCCCAGCCAGGATCAGTTCTCGCAAGTTGGGTAGATCGTGAAACACTTTGTCCGGCAGGACCACCAGGGAGTTCCATCCGAGGTTCAAGTACCAGAGATTGGAGAGCCCGGCAAACACACCTTCCTCAATCTTGCTAAACTGGTTGTTGTTGAGATGTAGGGAAACCAGGTTCTGCAGATGGAGGAAGATGTTGGGCGCCAGCGACTTCAGCCGGTTGTGTTGGAGGAGCAAGGAGTAGAGTTCCTCCAAGCCGTGGAAGGCATGCTGCTCGATGCTTGACAGGTGGCTGCCCTGAAGGTTGAGGAATTCCAGGCTGGAGAGGTTCCTGAAAGCAAGGGCTGGCAAGGAAGTGAAATTGTTTCCCTCCAGCCACAACATCCTCACAGCCCTGGGCATGTCTTCGGGAAGGCTGGTCAGGTTTCGCAAGCTGCAGTAGACACTCAGCTCATCATTGCGCTCGTCGTAACTGCAACCACACAGGCTGGGACACTTCTGCTTTTCGGGGCTGGCCTGTTCGTTGGTGGCCCCCGCTTCGAGGGGCTGAGACCTCGCTGCCAACAGCCAAATGAGAGTCAACGCCAACACTGATCCTGTGGGACAGACAATGACAGAAGCTCTCAAACCAGGGGGAAAACAAGCTGTGCTGGTGTAACACCCCCAAAAATCCTTGGACAGCCCTGGGTGTGGTTTCTTTCCCTCCAGCAACATCCTTTGATTCTCATTTCAGCCATTAGGTGATTTGATTTCCCCAGGTGTAGATCTTCACTCACCCCTTCTTCTCTGGTGGGGAGTGGCATGTTGTGATTTGCCTCAGGTGCCAAAATGCCTTGGGCCAACCTGGTGCCTCTGAATGCCAGCTGCTGGGAATCTAAAGTGGGGAGACGGCTGCTACCCTCAGGTCTGCTTGGAGGCTTCCCTTAGGAATCTGGTTGGCAACCATGAGAACAGGAAACTGGACTAGATGGGTCTTGGGTCAGATCCAGAAGGGATTTTCTTACGTTCTTGTGGGCATATCACAATATCTGAATACAGGTGATTCAGAGCCAAAGGCCTATGAGGTTCACCTCGAAGAGAGAGCTCCTTCTATCCTTAGGTCACCAGCTGCAATTTCTCTCTGTGTTAGGATGACCAGTCATAAGGAAAGAAGAAGAGCCCTTCCAGATCAGAAGTAAGGCCCACCTAGTCCAGCATCCATCTAGTCTAGGGGTCAACGAAACCCCTATCGGAAGCCCCAAAGCAGAACCTGAGCACAAAAGCGCTCTCCTTCCTGCTCTCGCTTGCTCTCTTTCTGATTTCCAGCAACTAGCACTCAGAGACATACTTCCTCCTATAGCAGCCAGTGACAGCCATCTCCTCCATAAATTTGTCTACTCTTCTTTTAAAGCCATCCAATTTGCTGGCCATCCCTGCATCCTGTAGGAGCAAATTTCACAGTCTGTGTGCTGTGCAAAGAAGGACTTTGTCTGTCTGAACCTCCCAACCGCTCAACTCCGCTGAACGTTCCCGAATTCTAGCATTACGAGAGAGGCAGAAAATATTTTCTCTCTCTATTTTCTCCACACCACAAAACATTTTGTACACCTTTCTCATACCGTTCCTTACTTTGTCTGCCAAACTAAAAAGCCCCAGATTGTTACAGACACCCCTCGAGCCCCTCAATCGTTGTGATCCTCTCGCTCATCCCAACAGCCCACCTGCTCTTCCAAGTTGGGGAGGAGGAGGAGGCGGCAGGGAGGCTGACTTGCACTCATTCGGAAACTTGCCTTGCACAGCTCTAACAAAACACACAGAAAGGAATTGTTGGAAAACACAACATTCTCCCCTTACCTTTGTTCATCCTCATGCTTGCTGGTGAACGTCTGGGGAGGCAAAGGTCCGCCCAGCCACCTCAGGCAAGTTCTGCTCTTTGCATTTCCCCGCCTGCTGCTAATGTAGCAATACAGCAGCAACCGCCTTGACGCTTGTCCAGCAGTCTACGGACAGGCTGCTTTTAACCAGTCCGTCACCGGTTTAGGAATACCACTAGGTTTGCATTGGTGACACAGCCTGGATTTTAGCCCTTGCTGCGACACTAAAACAGGATAGGGCTATTGCCCTCACGCTCCGATTGTAGGATTCCCAGAAGCATGTGACTGGCCACTAGATGGGCCTTTGGCTCTCCTTGATGGCCAGCACTCGCAATGCACAGAGGAATTACCCTGATGACCCAATCTATAGGGAGGATAGAAGGAGGTGTCACACTATGGGACCATCTAACACTGTGTTATCTAATCTGACTGGTTGTAGCGTTCCAAGACAGAGGCCTTCCCTCCTGCCCCCAATTCTGCCACCTCCTAGTTCTTCCTTGGAGATGCTGGGGTTTGAACATGGGACCTTCTGCAAACAAAGCACTGGGCTATGGCCCTTTCATGAAGGGGGCCTGTCTGTTTTGCTTACGGTTGGAGCTAGATCTGTGAAGAAGCTAGAGTTTCCCAAACTGGAGGCTAACCATTGCTTCTTGGCCGAGAATTCAGGTGAGACCTCCAGCACCAAGCTGCAAACTTGCGGTAAAGGTGGGGGAACCTTTTCACCTTGAGAGCCATGCTCCTTTTTGAGCAGCCTTCCAGTATCCTCAGGCTGAAACTGGTTTCTCTACCACATCCTGGAGCCATGCTACACCAGGAGGAGGAGGACTGCGGAAAGCTGACATGGTGGGCAGCTCCCAGATTCAGCCATTTGACTCGAGTCCCTTTGTCCATCCCAGGGCAGGTGTCACTGCCACTTGGGACCTAGAAGCTACCCAAGAATGCTGTCTGCTGATAGGGGGACCTGCGCTCTGCAAAGAGTGTTGGGAACTGTAGCTTAGCTTCCCATTTGGAAGCTGCAAGTCCCAGGGTGAAGAGAGGAGGTCTGTGTTAAATCCAAACTACAGAAACACCCTAGTGTAGAATCTTGCACCTATTCAAAATGGCATTGTGCGGGGAGGGAACTTCCTCTTTATTCCAAGCCATAACCCCACTTGTCCTTGATGGAAGTCCAACAGTAGGGACCATTCAAAAGGCAATTTAAGGGTTGTTTCTGTTAATATTAAATCATGCCAACCAAGGATGTATGTGGAGGTGTTGCTTGGCAACCAGGCGGAGAGTGGCTTGATCTTCACTGTGGTAGCATGAGTTCCGATTAGCTGCATAGTTCTGAGGAAGTTTTTCCTCTGTATGTTTCTGTTGCATGCCTTCCAGCTATGTGTAAAGCCTGAGCTAAGAAAAACAAAACACTCTCTGTTCCTTTTTCATCAAATTATACACTGTTTTCATTCAGTTTGCTCAGTAAAGAGTTGTCAAGATTTCTTTTTTCCCCCCTCTGGACTCCGTCTACACTACTGAAGAGACTTTGCCAATGGTCCTTTTCTGTGTGCTATAGTGATCAGTGTGGCTCCCAGAAGGTTTCCCCTGAGTGAATGTGGCCCTTGGACTGAAAAAAAAGTTCCCCCTCCCCTGGTTGAAGCATTTGCAGGGGTGGGGCAAAACTATTTGTTGATAATGAGCAGTGCCTGGCAAAGAAGAGCAAGGCCCAGTCCAGGATATAGAACCACAGTGTTCTCTATTTGCTTGGATAAAGCTCTTTAAACATTGTCCGATTGGAGAAAAATGCTTGGACACATTTGGGAAAGAATGGAGCCCAAAGAGAAAAGGCAGATGGGTATGCAGGGAACACCCTTGTCCTGAGCACTGGGCTTTTCACCCCTTCACACACACGCAGACACTGCCTATATTTCTCCTCTATATAATTTAGATTCTCCCCAATGCACACACACACACATGGACACACAGACACAGAACGCTCTATTTTAGCATTCTGTTCTTGGAAATTATAGATCAAAAAGGAGAAATGGGAAAGGCACACAATCGGACAGGCGCTAAGTAAATATTGACACAAGTCGTAATCAGCCAAAGCTCTAAAAAAAGACCTGACTCAGCAGAGACCTTCGAGCCAAGAAAAAACAGAAGCTGGAATTTCGTTAGGAATGACAAAAAAGAAAACCATGGGTGCTCATACTAAGAACACCCACACACATGTATGTTGGAAAGTGTTTTTCAAATGGGACAAATGCCTGGATCCTTTATAGCAGAGGCCAGGCATCCTATTCACTGCAAGGGCCGCATTCCTTCATAGGAAGCTTTCTGGGGGCCGCATGGCTGTGGTGGTCAGAGCCAGAACAAAAAGTGAGCAGAAAATGGATCCGATTCTACTTTTTGTACGGTAGGCTACAATCCAGTCATAGACCTTTTTAAGCTACTTTGCCAGCTTTTCTAGCTAAAATACAGGGTAGAAACGCTAGACATAACATTATCAGCCCCATCTCTTTAAAGCTCCCTTTAAAACTCCCATCATCCCTGACCATTTGTCCTGCCAGCTAGGGATGATGGGAGTTGTAGTCCAACAGCTTATGACCAGAGTTTGAAAAGCACTGCTGTAGATGTAGCAGCTAAGAAGCTGGATCTCTTAATTGACCTGCTGAGGATCAGGAGACCCACTGCACCTGAGGTTGTTGGATGGGAGCACCCAGGAGAACCTCGCAGACCACCAGAACCTGGACCCTCGCAGGAACCTTCCCCTGAGCCTGAGGATTGAGGTGCCTCCCGCAGCACATCACAGGTCCAACAGCACAGCGAGCACACCAGGCAAGAGGCTGCAGAACAGAGGAGGAGTACCTGGCCACAGGGTTCAGCCCTTTAAGGCTCTGAAGTTCTCTACAAGCGGGTGAGGGTGAAGAGGCCCCAGTCTTGCTCACCTGGAGCTATCCGAGGTCCTGCAACATCTGACCATTGTTACCTCTTTCTCTTAGCCAGTGTCAGACCAGAGCATGATATTGGCCTCATTTGGACTATAGATTTAAAGCAGTATCATACCACTGTAAACTGTCATGGCTTCTTCCCCCAAAGCATCCTGGGAATGCACTCCCTAATTGTAGCAGGGGAAGCCTTTGTAGAAAAGGCCCGTTCTCTCATTTCTACTCCCTCAAATGTGACACACAAGTTCATCTGCATCCCAAAAGAACACCTGAATTAAGGTAGGAATGAGAGTGTTAAGAAATAACAGTTTTGCTACCTTTCCCAGATGAAAGAACACAGGAATTGACTGAATCTGTTCCAAGGCGGAGCAGGGTTCTGTTTGTTGTTTTGCTGGGTAGCCAACATTTCCTGACAGCACATTTTAATGATGCGCATTTCTGGGAAACAGACTTCCAGCAGTTTTCAACCCAACACAGCTTTTTGGCACTGAAGGCTTCAGCAGCCATCATTGGTCAAAACTCTCTCTGTTTACTCTTGAGAAATTTCAACCATCCCGATCAGGCAACCCCCTCATAATCACTGCCTGGAAAAATGCTTTTAAATGTAATTGCTTTTAGAATGTTTAAAATCTGCAACCGCTTATAGATTCTTTTAAAATTGTTATTGTTTTCAGAATGTTTTAAACTTTTTAGAATGTTTCTACTCTGTTTGTTTTTAATCATTGTACCTGTTTGCTGCCCGGGGTTCCTTGAGGAGGAAATGCAATATATAAATTCAAAAAAATATATATATTTCCTTATTGCCGTCTAAGCAGCTCAAGACCTCCATACACACTGCCCGAGCTTGTGTCCTGGAGAGGTAACTTCAGCAAAAACAAGGCAGGAGGCAGCAGTAACAAGTTATAAGCTCAACTTGATTGGCGTAAGGTATGGGCGCTCATCTGCCGCAGGTCAACTGGATGCCTTTGTCTGCCCCAGCTGCAACAAAACATGTCTCTCCTACATCGGTCTCTACGACCACAGCAGGCGCTGCAACCTGCCAACAGTTTGACTTCTCCTCCATTGTCTCCTGAGACAGACGGATGCCAAGCAAAGGATTGCATTGATACCCCAACATTTCCTCCCAGGAGCTCAAGGCGGCATGCATGGTTCTCTTCCTCCTCAATTTATCCTCACAAGAACCCTGCGAAGCAGGCTAGGCTGAGAGACGGTGACTGGCCCCAGATCACCCATTGAGCTTCATGGCAGACCGGGGAGCTGAGCTCTGGTTTCCCAAGTCCTGGTCCAACACACTAACCGCTACACCACACTGGTTTTTGCCCTCAAAAGCAACCTCAGAATAAGGATAAATAAGTCTGGGAGGCTTTAAATGAAAAAAGGCATTGGAGTTTGGAGAAGGTAGGAATGCATGTGTGAAGTAATGGACAAAGCAGCTGCGATGTGACAGCAAGACAGAGAGAGAGCTGTGAGCTAAAGGATGGAAGCATCCTCGGATGTAGTGCCCATTGGGATTGGTAGGGCAAAAGGTAGAGAGACCAATGGGTGGAGCGAGAGCCAATGACAGGCAGAGCCTCCCCTGATTAGTTGTAAGTAAGAAGGCAGGGAAGTGGGGGCTGGCTGAATTTTGGTGGGGCAGCACCTCATTTGCCTTAATGGACTACTGTTACTTTTATTATATTTATTTTATATCCCAACTTTCTCCCAGAACTGGGACTCCAGGAAACTCACAAAAAATTAAAATGAGCATGAATAAAACACAGAAAGCTAACAAACAAAAAAAGCCAAAAAGTAATTAAACTATAGTAAAATTAAAGCAATAGGGGGAAAACAGATATTAAAAACAGTGCAGCACTATTTGAAGCCCTTTCCAGTTCCCCAAAGCCTGCAGGTATACAATAGTCTTCACTTGTCGGTGGAAGGACAAAGAGGAGGAAGCCAGTCTAGCCTCTCTAGGAAGGGAATTACAAAGTCTGGGAGCAACTACAGTGGTGCCCCGCAAGACGAATGCCTCGCGAGACGAAAAACTCGCGAGACGAAAGGTTTTTGCGTTTTTGAGTTGCTTCGCAAGACGAATTTCCCTATGGGCTTGCTTCGCAAAACGAAGCTTGCCCCCGCACCCCAGACCTCTTTTGAAGCAAGGGGCAGCGGGGAGAAGATCGCTTCTCCCCGTTGCCAGCCCCACAATCTCCGGGGACAGAGGGGAAGGCGCACGCATGCCTTCCCCTCTGTCCCCGGACCCCTTTTGAACCAAGGGGCGGCAACGGGGAGAAGCGATCTTCTCCCCTCCGCCCCTTCCCTTGCTTTAAAACAGGTCCCCTCTGTCCCCGGACGGTCTCCATAGGAACGCATTGATTGATTTTCAATACATTCCTATGGGAAACCGTGCTTCACAAGACGAAAAACTCGCAAGAAGAAAAAACTTGCGGAACAAATTAATTTCGTCTTGCGAGGCACCACTGTACTGCGAAGACCTTTCCAGCTAGCCTCAGGTGGGTGTTGTGTGCCTCTCCCAGGGAAGATCTGATGTGAAGCAAGGGGTCTACCGCCTGCTTATGTTGCTTGCCTTCAGTTCTTCTCCACCTGTACATTTTCTAATACAGTGGTACCTCAGGTTAAGTACTTAATTCATTCTGGAGGTCCGTTCTTAACCTGAAACTGTTCTTAGCCTGAAGCACCTGGGGCCTCCTGCTGCTGCCGCGCCGCCGGAGCACGATTTCTGTTCTCATCCTGAAGCAAAGTTCTTGACCCGAGGTACTATTTCTGGATTAGCGGAGTCTGTAACCGGTAGCGTATGTAACCTGAAGCGTATGTAACCCGAGGTACCACTGTATTTGTTTTGTTTACAAAACACCACAAGCCTCCAGTGATCTCTCCTCAAAAGCCAAGGCAAACCCACCCCTAGAACTTCACCCTGATTGGGGAAGTGAGGAATGCATAGCGTTTTAGACGTTCATAACGCAACTTGCAGTTAGTTTCTTCTAAGAAATTGTTTGTATGAACAGAATGTGTTGCACTCCAATCAGATTAGATAATGATTGTCCAACGCAAAATTTACCTTGGCAAGAGGAGACGCCAACTTTTGGCGAGAACAGGCGTCCTTGTGACTACCTGAACTTTCTGGCCAGCGTTGGGCCGGGGATGCAAATGCCAACTCCACAAACAAACATAGGCACAAGGTAGAAGAAGGTGGCGCCTTGTCATCCTATCAGTGGAAGCGGGGGCGCTGCATCCCGTTTCGCCACTTCAGGCGAGAGGGGCGAGATCTCACAAGCTCCTCAAAATGCCACGTGGGTTTGGCAGCATCTCGTGAAATCAATGGTGGAGGCAGGCAGGGTGCCCTCAGGAACACCACCTCAGGAACACCACACTTGAGGTTGTGGCCTCACCCTGTGCTGGCCCTGGGTGAAAGACAAGGAACATTTTGTTGCCGGATCTGCTACTGTGTCTGCACACATGGACCACATAGGGGTGGGGGAGGGGAGAGAAACTGAATTCAGTTCACATTTAAAGGCAAACTTTCCTAAGTGTTATGAACTGGCAGGACAATGGGGAGGAGGAAGATGAAGAAGAGGATCCCAGCTTGGACACACTGAGGCAAGCTGGGGGTGGGGAAGGAGAGGTTGGTGTAATAATAATAATAATTTTTATTTATACCCCGCCCTCCCCAGCCAAGGCCGGGCTCAGGGCGGCTAACAAGCAATAATAAAAACAAGTTGAATGAATACAACTTAAAAACAAGATTAAAATACAACACTGAAACATTGAAACATTAAAATGCAGCCTCATCACAGGAGGAGAAAGGAAAAAAGAAAAAAGAGGGGGAGGGAATCAAATGGACTCCAAGCCAAAGGCCAGGCGGAACAACTCTGTCTTACAGGCCCTGCGGAAAGAAATCAGAGCCTGCAGGGCCCTGGTCTCATGAGGCAGAGCGTTCCACCAGGCCGGAACCAGTGTTAAAAAAGCCCTGGCTCTGGTTGAGGCTAATCTAACTTCCTTAGGGCCTGGGACCTCTAGGGTGTTGCTATTTATGGACCTTAAGATCCTCTGTGGGGCATACTGGGAAAGGCGGTCCCGTAGGTATGAGGGTCCCAGGCCGTGAAGGGCTTTAAAGGTCAAAAGCAGCACCTTAAATCTGACCCTGTACTCCACCGGGAGCCAGTGCAGCTGGAAAAGCACTGGGTGAATATGCTCCCATGGCAGAGACCCGATGAGGGGCCTCGCTGCAGTACTCACAGGGTGATGGAGGATGATGAGGGGCTGGGGGTCAGTGCACAGGAACCAGAGCAGCAGGACCCATCACCAGAGCCGGAGAGGTGCCTGTCCCCACAAACATGGCAGGCTCTGAGGTGTAGGGAGGCTGAGGCAGCCAATGGCCCACAACCCACCTCCCTAGCTAGCCAGGTGGGGCTCACTAGCTCTGGGAGAAGGTGTGTGATTCTTCAGCTGGATTTGGCTTGGAACAGGTGAGGGTCACACGCCTCATCAAGCCCAGATGCTGCAATCAGCATGCAAAGTATAAAAAGGGACACAGAGCTGAGGTGCTGGGTCTGTCACAGATAAGAGGGGAGTGTGGCACTTGTGCAAACTTTGGAGTCACTCTCCAAAATAAAGCTGTGGTGTTTGTTTGTTTGGAACGCCCTCCCATCAGATGTCAAAGAGAACAACAACTACCAGACTTTTAGAAGACATCTGAAGGCAGCCCTGTTTAGGGAAGCTTTTAATGTTTGATGTATCACAGTATTTTAATATTCTTTTGGAAGCCGCCCAGAGCGGCTGGGGAAACCCAGCCAGATGGGCGGGGTATAAATAATAAATTATTATTATTATTATTATTATTATTATTATTATTATTATTATTATTATTATTATTTTATGCCAGCCCTCGCGTTATTCTTTCTTTATATTTACAGGCTCCAAATCACTGCAGCATAGACATTCCATAAAACAAATCCAAAGATTTGGTGGATGAAGCCCAAGTCATGACTGCCGGGCTTGCCTCCATAGTCCTCCCTCCACTGTCAGAGGCAGAGCAACTGGGAATCACTGAGGGGGGAATCCTGTTGTGCTCAGGTCCCACTTGTGGGCTTCTCATGGGGGCATCTGGCAGGGAGACCAGGATGCTAGACTTGGTGGGCCACTGGCCTGATCTAGCATGTCTATTCTTCTGTTTTTAAGTTCTTATGTTTGGAAACCCTTGGTTGCTTGCCCAACTGAATCACTGGCCTACCATGAAATCTTGGAAGAGGAAATGAAAAGATAAAAGTATTAAAAACCGAATACAATTTTAAAGAAAAGTACATTTATGCACTTGTTCCTCAGTCCTGTCTGTTTACATGATCCTGGATCCTCTGTCCTCTGCAGTGACAGCAGCCCCCATGGATTTCTGTGGGGAGGGAGGGAGAGAAAATATCCACATTATCCAATGCTCCCCTCCACCACTTTTTTAAAAAATAGTTCATTCCTTCGTTGAATTCCTATCCTGTTCTGCCCTCTAGGCCCAGAATGGCTCAAAGCAGCCAGACCAGTCCTGACCATGACCTGTGTTCATTTAAAATGCATTTCCCTCCCCACAACAAGGAATCCTGGGAACTGTAGTTTTTTCAAAGATGATGAGAATTGCATCTAATTGGGGTTAAACTACCATTCCCATGATTCTTTGGGGGGTGTTTTAAATGTATGGTACACAGCCTTGGTTTGCACAACTTGGTTGGCCAAACTATGTAAATGTTCAAATTGCCAGAGAGGAGTCTGCAGCCTCCTTGGTCACTCTGCTGTTATATTGTGCCAAGTGAAGAACTATGATTTTCAGGTGTAAGGATAAATGTGCGTATACCTTTAAGGGCACCTCCTATATCTAGTTTAGGAGGTTAAGCAGCAGGGCTGGAAGCTGAGGGAGAAAGTCACTGAACGAGAGAAGACCTGTTCTACATAGTTCTAATAAACTATTTCACGTTCTGGCAAAGAACATTTCCAGAACCAAAGATGCGGCAAGGTTGAAGGACAAGAGCACAGTTGACAGGGATGAAGAACCTGTGGCCTTCTGGGTGATGTTGGGACTCCATCAGCCCTAGCTAGCATGGCCAGAAATCAGGGATGGTGGTAGCTGGAGTCCAGTGGCCTCTAGAGCAGTGTTTTTCAACCACTGTTCCGTGGCACACTAGTGTGCCGCGAGATGTTGCCTGGTGTGCCGTGGGAAAAATTGAAAATATTTTTTTTAAAAAAAATATTCAAATTTTCGCCCACTAGGCAGGCGACGGACTGTGTCCTGGGTATGGGGTGGGGTTTTTGACCCCACCCTCGGCCAGCAGGGGCGCCGATTGGTGCTCCTCAGGGGGACACCCTCCACTTTTCTGATGTCCGGCTGTGATTGGTCCAGACTCCAGCCTGGACCTATCACAGTAGGACATCATCTTCCAACTTCCTTCCCGCCCAAGCAGTGTGCGCAGCAGCGAAGAGAAGAAGACGTCGTGACTCGAGTCACCAGGCGGACCGGAGAAGTTGTCATTTTATTTCTCTTCAGTCTCCACTGAATGCCTTGACTGGGTTAGGGACCCTTATAGCTCAGCATCAGTTGGTGGAAAGGACATGACTTTACAGGAGCAGGAGGAACTAACTGAACTGAGACAAAATCGTGGTTTCAAGCTAAGATTTGCTGATCTACCTTTGGACAGTTTTTGGTTGGATACTGCCAAGGAGTTCCCCCTTCTGGCAAACAAAGCTATTTTGACATTGCTCCCATTTTCTACTACATATCTGTGTGAGATGAGCTTTTCAAGCATGATTGCTATAAAAACTAAATACAGAGAGAGACTGAGAGCTGTTGACAAAGAGCTACGTGTGTGTCTTTCTTCGATTCCAGCCAGAATATCAGCTTTGTGTTCAGCCAAACAGGCTCAGGTTGCACACTGAATAAAGTATTTTATAATTTTTCATATTTCTGTTTACTTACTATTTCATAATAAAGTAATTATAAAATACTTTCTTTGTGTTTATTTGATTCCTATTCAAGAGAATTACTTTATATATAGTCAATATAGGCACAGAGTTTAATTTTTTTAACATTTTCTAATGGTGGTGTGCCTCGTGATTTTTTTCATGAAACAAGTGTGCCTTTGCCCAAAAAAGGTTGAAAAACACTGCTCTAGAGGACCACAGGCTCCCCAGCCCAGACCTATGATATGCTGCTTTACAAGGGCAGCTCTTGGTTGAGAGTGCCCCCTGGTGGAGCTCCTTAGGCTTACCAGGAACTGGTGGTGTGGCAGCCCCTGTACTTCAAGGATGTCCAGGAGCTGCCATTTTAATTCCCCACAATGCCCTGGAGCAGCCAACATTGGAGCATTTGCAGGGAATTAAAATGGAGGCTTGTAGATTCAGCAGCCTGACAAGGAAGGCCTGGCATAAGTGCTCATACTGGTGGCAGGGCTGGATTAACCATTAAGCAAAAGCTTAATTTTCTATTCCTTCCTTCCTTCCTTCCTTCCTTCCTTCCTTCCTTCCTTCCTTCCTTCCTTCCTATTTTGAATTAGATACATATGGGGGCACCAAAATCTTTTAAGTGCTTAGGGCCTCTAAAGGTCTTAATTCAGCCCTGACTGGTGGGCCCTGCCCGGCAACTGCCCATGGATGCCAGGAGCAAGCGCTGGGCCAGCTGATTTTACCTGAGCCCCTGCTCCCTCTTGGAGACGTTCCTTCCACTTCGGAATAGGGAGGGGGGAGGTCGGGTGGGCCAGGGTAAGGGGGAGGCCACAGGGGGAGCATGCTGAGAGAACCTGTGGAGAGAAGGACAGGCACCTATTGAAAACTGGGATCAGGAACACAAAGCATATATAAAGTCTATGAATTAAAGGAGGAAAGAGCTGCCGCTCTGTGAGGGGAGCAGGGGTCTCGCGGCAACTCTCAGGGCCCTGAACAAACTACCATTGCCAGCCCTAGTTAAACAGCAACAGCAGCATTAGCACAGCACTGGTTTTGATAACAGAGTCAGTTGAGAGCCCATCTGCATTTCAGCTGCGCATTAAGAGGCCGGGAGTCTGAGCTTCCTTAGTAGGCCAACTTGCACCCACTATCCAAAGGAGACCATTGGTGCACTTACGAGCTGCCCGGGGTGCAGAGGGGTAGGCATAGGTATAGATGGAAGCAGTGGGGTATTCTTGGAGGTTCGTCCCTTCTCTCAGTATGTCTGTTAGATTAGCAAAAAGGCGGGGGAGAGAAAAGCATGTCTGATATAGATATATAGATTCACAAGCACACACGCAACACTTGTATGCATTTTGTATGCCCCTTTGTTTCATTTAGAAAATTGATAAACTCCTTGCTAAACAATTCCCCAAGCAGTGTACAAGAAGTCCAATTCTATATAAATCATTACTAAAATACACAGACACAAAGAACCATGATTTAAAAAGCAAGGATAAAATCAATTTAAAAAAAAAATCAAAGCAGATATAACAAATAATAATTTCTCACATTTGCGTGGCTGGACTGTGGACTATTTTACAAAGCTAAGAGTCACATCTATTGCTCCACCCACTTCCCCCCTCTTGCCCCACCCACCACTGGAATGTAGCACTTGGAGTAACCAATGAAAGAAAGCTCAGGCTGCAAAAGGTTCTGCACCTCTGTTGCAATGGACCCAGTTCCCAATTAAAGGCACATCCTGACATAAAACTGCCCTGCCCTTTGGCCAAATGCTCTCTCCAGCTGGTGGCCCCTGCCTTTTAAATGGGACAGAGAGGAAGGAGTGGGCCTTTGATATCCAACAAAGGAAGGGCCTTTCAATCTAGTTCCTCACCTGCATCAATCAGACCCTTTATTGTGTTTAGGCAATCAGACGCTCCGTACTGGAAGGTAAATTTGAAGACAAGGACCCCTTGGGTGGATGCTAGGGAGAAAAGGCCAAAGTAAGACATTGGGCTCATGCTGTATACCAGGGGTAAAGGACCCCTGGATGGTTAAGTCCAGTCAAAGGCAACTATGGGGTTGTGGCGCTCATCTCGCTTTCAGGCCGAGGGAGCCAGCATTTGTCCACTGGCAGCTTTTCTGGGTCATGTGGCCAGCATGACTAAACCACTTCTGGTGCAATGCAACACCATGATGGAAAGCAGAGAAAACGGATATGCCGTTTACCTTCCTGCTGCAGCAGTACCTATTTATCTACTTGCACTGGCGTTCTTTCGAACTGCTAGGTTGGCAGGAGCTGGGACACAGCAAAGGGAGCTCACCCCATTGCAGAGATTCAAACTGCCAACCTTCTGAATGGCAAGACCAAGAGGCTCAGTGGTTTAGACCACAGCGCCGCCTGTGTTGTAATCTGCGCCAACATATATTTTTTCTCCCAAAGTGGTAAAAAGCTATTATTCTACCTTTGCAAAGACAATAAGGCCTGCAATGAATGATGTTGAAGAATTCTGAGCTAAATAGATCAGTGGTCTGATTCAGTATATGGCAGCTTCCTCCGTTCCTATAACAACCCATCAGAGGGAGTTCTCTCTCATTTTGAGAACTATCACACACAGCAGCAGATAGACTCAAGGTGGTGATACATACTTAGGGTTCCTTTGATATGCTGGGGCTTGGAGCCCGACTCTTCCTCTAGGACACAATCTCCTAGGAGCTGCAGCGGGAAACGAATGATGGTGGATCCCTTATCTTTGTGCTGGAAGATCATCTAGGGAAGCAATCAAGAAGCCATTCAGAAAGCAGTGAGGAGTGTTACAAGGAACTAAAGGTGGCTCAGCTCAAAAAATGCCCCTTCTTCATTTCTGCAAGGAGAATACGGGCGAGGATATATTGTGTGGCCACTTATTTTGATGCTTACAGGTGCTTTGCGATGTGTGCATTAGTGTGAGGGTGTTTATGTGATAGGCCTCCATGGCCAAAGAACAATAAACTATTCATTCAGTCATCCATAATTAAAACGTTCTGTGCTTCAATGACACCCAAAACCAGCAGCCTGAGGTGGGTGCCTCACGCTGTGGTCTGGGATTCCCAAGCTCAAGGCGATGTCAGAGGTTCACCTACCGACGGCGAGGGAGGTGCTATGAGCTCTCTTATTATATTATGGCCAGCCTGCCTCACCCCTCAAGCCCTCTTACTTTGTACTGGGTGAGGTACAACATTCCCTTTTTGGTGCCTTTCAGCTCTTCTGGAAAATCCGACCGCCCTTCCAGCAATAACGACACCTCGCTGTAGTGAGCAAGGACCCTGAAACAAAAGCAGTTGGTTGGTGAATGTATCAGATTCCCAAATAAAACACGCTTCACGAGATTTGCAGCTGTGAATACAGGGAATATTGGGTCCCTCTCCTTTAGGGATGCTGCTAGATAACTCCCATCAGCCTCAACCAGCATGGCCAATGTTCATGGATGATGGGTGTGGCAGTCCGTTCCCTTCCATAAGGAGCATCTTTTGACAGAATGTATCATCTTTCCCATTACATCCAAACCCCATATTTTAATTACCTTCAACTTTTGAAGTTTGAGCAAGACACATCTTTTAGCTGCCACCAATCAATATTGAATGATACCTTGATTTTCCATCTCCCCTTCCTGCCTCACTCCATCCCCAAGGTTATCTATTTACCTTTCCTCAGAACTGTTGGCTGACCTGGAGAACTGATACCTAGTCACCTCCATCGCGAAAAGCAACTCCTCTGTCTCAAGGACACCCACGCTCCCTTTAGCTCAGGAGCACTGGAGACAAAGAGAAATGCCTGGACCATGTAAGCATCTCTGTGATGTCAACAGGTGAGGTAACAGCATAGGCTTTGACTTGAAATTGGGATTAGTGGAAACCCCTTATTTATTTTTAGGCAGCTGCTCCCATAAGGCCAGGTATATTCCCATTTTCTTCTGTCTCCCTAAATTCCACCAGAATCTGATGAATTTAAACAAGCAACCCATGAGAGCCTTGGACTGAAAGTTAAATCCTGCCAGGAGCTGAATATCTGGGGAGTAGTTTTCCAGACTCCTTTTTCCCAGTCATGTGATGCTAGTTGTATCTATTCCCATTCTCTCCATTTCATTATAATATAAGTCTTCTGCCAGTGGCCCATGTAGTCTAGCATCCTGTTCTCACAGAGGCCAACCAGATGAGCCCACAAGCAGGGCACAAGAGCCCTCCCTGTTTGAGCCCCAGCAACTGGCATTCAGAGGTATCATGCATCTGACCATGAAAGTCGAACATTTCTATCCCAGCTCGTAGTCATTGATAGCCTCATCCTCCATGAATTTGTCTGATCCTCTTTTAAAGATATCCAAGTTGGCCATTACTGCCTCCTGTGGGAGCAAACTCCATTGTTTAACTATGCATTAAGAAGTATTTTGTCTCTTCCAACATTCAGCTTCAAATGTTACGAGGGAGGGGAAAAAGTTTATTCACTTAGTCTACACCATGTATCCTTTTATACACCTTTATCATGTCTCCTTTTACTCGCGTTTCCTCTAAACTGAAAAGCCTCACAGTCATCTGGACATCTTTTCTCATAGGGCAGTTTCTCAATCCTCTTACTCGTCTTTGCTTGCTCTTTTGTAGGACTTGGATCCCGCCACCTTCCAACATGCACGGCTTGAGCAGCCAACATGTCTGCCTTGTCGGTGGGACTCGACATCCGCCTGAACCACATTTTAAGGGATGGGTATTGCCAAGCAAGTTCCACAGATGACAACCACATATATTAACTTGTTTATTTTGACACACAAATTGCAAAATTGCCGAGATAAACATCTTCTCCTTAGCTACAATATTGCCACTATGTACAAAATTTATGCTTGAAGGTACTACACATATAAAAATACAGTATGCAATACGTATATACAGTACAATGTGCAAAACATGGCAAAAAAAAATCAACATATGGAATTGATTTTAGGGGTGCAAACAGCAAATACAAAGGCATCTTGGTTTCTTTTACAAAGGCAACACACCACAGGATGCTCTGCTTGCCATAATATGTTTATTTTTCCCTTTAATCTAGTATTTAAAATGAAGAGGCATGTACAAATTGGTATCCGTTTTCTCCTTTTCCCCATAAAGTGAGATGCTAAGACGTAATTGTTTCTATGAAAAGAAGAGAGACACCTATCATGCCAAGCACGATTTCTACCGCAAGCAATACAATGAGATAAAGAAAGAGACGTGCCACTCCTTACGTGGGGATTTGCACTTATTAGCTCAGTTTCACAACCAACTAAAGGAATCTGTATTGCTAGACACCAAAACAAAAGCAACTTCAAAAATATATACATCTTCAATGTAAAACAAAAAATGTCCATGGAGAAAACTTGAGGTGGGGGCATGATGGAGAACTTGCAATCCCCCCCCCCTATAATTAAAGGGTGTGCTCCTTGGCAGTAGAAGTAGCAATACTTTGGTTCTTCCCATTGTCACTTGTTTAAGGCTCTGGGTCTTTTTAAATTGCATCATGTGCTAAACTTAAAATGTAAAAATGCTGGTTTCCTGGTTTCATTAGAAAAACATACATGTCACCATTACAGGTCACTGCACTTTCAATCCCTCCTTGTAATTGTCATGGCATTTGCCAGATGTTTAGCCAAAATTTACACATTAGTTCATACACAGTCTGCACTGCGCTGCAGGCAACACCAGAGCAGAATGCCTTTCGAACATCAAGATGCAGTTAAATAAGATATCTGCTGAGATTTGTCGCAACTTTATCCCATTGAATACACTGCAAAATGTGTTGCAGCATTGAGTAAGCTTGTTAAGTCTCTCTGAGCTGAAAAAATGGATTTCCCCTCAACTGGAATATACAGGCTGAAATCGTAGTTTACATCATCTTTGTAATTTCTTAGTTCAGCGTACTTGTTTGAAAGGAACATGGGATAGGTTGGAATGGAACTGGCAATGATGATTTCTCATCAATATGACAGTGCAGTTCCATTTTGATTTTCAAAATGTGACATTTAATACTGCCATGAATTAGCCTCCCCTCATTATAGCGTTTGCTCATCCAGAAAGATGTGGAATAGTAGTTAACTTGGGATTACACTGACAGCCTATGTACAGTTAAATCAAGAACAGTAGGGATGGAAGAAGGCATCGTTTTCTATTCCATCCATTCCATTCCACTCCACTGCTATTCGTCTTCTGTCTAGAACAACACCTGCTGGGGCAAAATTACATAACTTACTTAATTTACATAATTAGGTAAACTACGTAAATTATTGTCACAACAGGCAGCAACCTGATATGTGCGCAATTGCGTTGAACCCAGAAGTGACCCCAAAAGTCACAAAAAAGGAGCAGAACCGGGTGTGTGCAGGCTTTGTCAACGGTGTTTCAAATATACGCCATTTCACTTAAACACACTGTGCCTGGGGAACGTAACCCCCGCGTAAATTGGGAGTTGCCTGTATGTCATTTTACCCTGATTATTTCAATGTAAAGGAAATGCAAATGGGGACTGGGGTATAATCAAGTATATGTCCCTTCCGGACTGAAACAGCAACAAGGAATACCAATCCTATGCACTGGAAGGATTTCCGTTCCAGACACGGGATGAGTAAGAGAACAGTGGCAATTTCTGATTCCATTTCTGTTTTTGTCAGAATTCTCTGGCATTCTTTGATGTCAGTGGGGCTTGGGCTGATCCACATGTATTCTTTTCCCACCTTTCAGCTTCACAGCACTAACTCGTGAGAATGTATTACGCACAACAGGAGAAAATGGAATTTCTGCCACAGCAGCTTGCACAGCAATTGAGGCTCCAAAATATACATTCCAGATGGCAAAAGCTGCCAAAGCAGGGAGATCCTCAAGTTTCCATAAGTGGGCCACTCTCAAAAGTAAAGAAACCAGGACAAAGAAACATGTGAACGCAATGTATCTGCAACTGAAGCAAATAGGACATCTTTAGCACTTCTATAAACATTGCGAATCTGCGCTGAAATAGACTACGCTAGCAGTGACAGTCACAGGACCAAGTCATCTGTTAAAGATAAAGATATTTTAAAGATATTGTGTTACAAAAAATTGTCAAGTGCACAAAAGATACCCAAGCAACTTTATATATATACAATATATATATATAACCCCTTTTCACAAATACCAGGTTCACATACAAGTGGTAAATATTGTACAATAGGCGGCACATCTCAGAACATATGATCAAAAGCAAACCATTATTTAGAAATGTTTTATAATAAAGCTCTATTCTGAAATGCACAGAAAATATCACGCATTCCTACTCTAAAAAATAAATACTTTTATTACAAACATTTCATGATCCCTTAATGATTTTGTAGAAGAAAGTTCTGCACTGGTTATCATACACCTGAAAGGATTTGGTTTGGGGGGGGGTGTTCCTCATTGCACATGCTCCAGTGGCTTGGATAGCACACTAAGCATGATATATTTGTGCAGTGCAACATCGCACAATATTGTCAATTTTCAGCAATATTTACATGCAGTCTGTCAATTGACCAAGAGTAGCCCAGTCAGACTTGTAGCAATATGATGAGAAAAAGATCTGAGGCACCATAGAAATAAACTGGCTTAACTGTGGCACGTTCTAAACCAAGGAAGGTAGTAGATGAATCTGATGATATAAGCTGTTGCTTACTAGCTGTAGCAAGGTGCTTCTCAAACTGTGAGTCAAAAGTAGGAAAAGGGGAGAAATTGGATTTGTTTCACATTTAAGGCCAGATATATGTAATTCACACTTTCTGAAGCAATACAGGAACCAAAACTAAGCCATCCTAAGAAATTTGCACTTCTCTGAATTTTGCAATACAGTTCTCCTGCCATGTGTACAAAAATGCATTCATTAGGGTAAAGTCTGCATAAAAATGTGTTCATGAAAATAACATTCAAAAATGCATTATTAGGGAGCACTGAATTGAAAAAAAAAGTTCATTAGGCAAAGCTGCATACAAACATGTTCATGGGGGGGGTCACATTAAAATGTTGATGAATTTTTTTGCAGGGTGTGGGGAAAATTCGCAAACAATGTGGAAACGTGGAGAACTGAATTTACGATTGGAAAAATCAGAGAGAAAGTAGGGCACAAAAGGTGGAATTAGTTTATAAGTGGGTGCCCACAAAAGCTCTAAAAGTTTACAGGTAGGTCCCCACTTCAGAAAGTTTGTGAAGCACAGCTATAGCATATGAACCTGATGATATAAGCTGTTGCATCAATACCACAAGCAACCAGTAGCTCGCTAGGTCATTATGGCCTTTGCCCCTTTGTCCTAGTGTCAGGATCCAAAGACATGCACACAAATGGGAACTACACATGCAGACAGAGCTTCCTTTGCATCAGCTGTCATTGCTGAAAAGGCAAGCTGCCTGTTAAACTGAATGGTGGCTTGCCTATTTGACAGCAGGCTTTCCTGCCTGGTTCTTGCATGTACTCATTTTCTCTTTGAATTCTGGCCCTGC